>NW_006399824.1:10226906-10246370 GCF_000299155.1 Elephantulus edwardii | reverse complement strand
TCTATGAGATGGATTGATTCGGTGACTGAGGTAATCGGGATGGGTGTGTCAGAGGCGGTGCGGTTGGCGCAGGATAGAGCAGGGTTTAGGGCTGTTGTACATAGGGTCGCTATGGGTCAAAAACGACTCGATGGCACATAACAACAACAACAACAAAACTTATTAGTAATTGGAGTAACAAAGACTAGGAGGACGTAACTTAAAATAGTAAAATAGTAGAAAAATAGTAGAAAAATTAATCACCATTATATATCTGGGAGTATACACAAGTTTAAAGATTCAAGCCTGAGACCACAGTGAAGCATTTTCTAAAAAGGTTGAGATATTTATACAAATAGTGTTGTTAACATGAAATTTTATAGACTATGATAGTCTTTTAAAATTACTGGTATAATATGGAAACATTTAGAAAATGAGATAAATTGACAGACAATGATTTTGCCACCAATTTGTCTACATTACACAAAATACTTAAAAGATTTCTGCAAGTTGAGGAGAACTGATCAAAAAGTGTATATTAGATTATGCAGGAATTGATTAAATTATTGAATTCATAAATATGAAGCTGTACTTTAAAATTTTGTTTTAAATGCAGATTTTTGAAAAGACTTATTTTTAATAGAAAGCTTATAACAGTGCTTTCTTGAGTTTTTATTATGTAGGTTTAAAATTATGCCAGAAACATAAGTATACCATTAATAAAAACCTTAGTATAGCAGAAATGTTGATGATAAATAAAACTGTTGTTATGAGTTTCTTATATTTTATGTGGACATATATACTATAAAGGGAGCACTGGTGATTTATTGCTAAGGAATGGTGCTGTCAACTTAAAGGTAGCCTGTTCGAATCTATCAGTTTTTCCATGGGAGAAAGATGGACAATCAAGTCTTGTGTTATTTACTACCTCTGAAAATCTACTGGAGGGTCATTTCTGACTCAAGAATGCAAAATAACAACAACATGGTGTTGAGTGCTGCTGTGGTGTACTAATGGGCAGGGAGATGTGTTGCTAACCCCAAGATGACAGTTTCTAGGGATTCAAATCCACCAGGTGCTCCATGGGAAGAAAATGGGCATTCTCCTTCTGTTAATTACAGCCTTGGAAAAGCCACTGGAGATTCACATATGAGTGGGTTCCAATTTGATAGCAATAATAGTGAAAGAGAGAGAGAGACTATAAGGTCAATTCTAAAAAGAAAAGAAATAAAAACAATGCATATTATGATCTTTAATTAAATAACTGAAAATAAATACAGAATTTTAGGAATAAATTCTAGCATATTAGTGGTAAATCAAATGTAAACAGCCAAATATTCTAACTAAAAGAAGGGATTGAATCACTGAATAGAAAGTGGTGATCCAACTTTACACTGTTTATAATGAACTTGAGTCTATCAACAAAAATGATGGAGGATGGTAAATCATAGAATAGATGGAGAAGAAGGTAAAGAAAATGGGAAAGATCTGACGAAAAACAATGTATATGAACTTTTCAGTAAACCAGTATAAAATAAAAAAAATTTAAAAAGATAGGTGAAAGGCAAACTGACACAAAAAAACTGTTGCTGTGTGCTGTTAAGTCAGTTCTAACTCTAAGTGACCCAAAATAAGTATTGAAACACTACCTTGTCCTATATCATCCTTACAAACATTCCTATAGTTGAACTATTTGCTGCCCCCATTGGGCCAATCTAACTCATAGAGAGTCTTCCTCTTTTTTCCTGATCCTCCACTTAGCAAAGAAGTCCCTAAACAGGGACTAGCCAAAAACTTATTACACTGGAATTAAAACCAACTAATAGCTAATCCTCTATTAGATTTCTGAGTCTGCGTATCACATGAGAAGATTGCCCAATTTTATCCCCTGGTAAATTTGAAGTGCAAGAATTATAAAATCAAAACTACAATGAGATACCATCTTACTCCACTGGTGTTGTTGTTATGTGCCATCGAGTCACCTACGACTCATAGCAACCCCACATATAACAAACCTAAACCCTGCCCTGTTCTGTGCAATCTTATTGTCTCTAACATACCTACCCCTACTATATAAGTCACTGAATCAATCCATCTCATCTAGGGTCTTCCTCTCCTGTGCTGTCCCTCCACTCTCCCAAACATGATATCCCTCTCCAAGGACTTGTCCCTGCTTGCAACATAACCAAATTAAGGCAGATGAGCCTTCAAAATCCTTACTTCCAAGGAGCAGCCTGGTTTCACCTTCTCTAGGACAAACCTGTTTGTTCTCCTAGCAGTCCATAGTATATTTAATACCTTTCTCCAGCACCACAGCTCAAAGGCATCAATTCTCCTTCTATCATCCCTAGTCATTGTCCAGCTCTCTGAAGCATAGAAAGTAACTTAAAGACCATGGCCTAAATCAGGCACACCTTAGTCTACAGACTAGCATTGCTGCTCTTCATTACTTTGGAGAGTTCTCTGACAGCAGATCTTCCCAATGCAATTAGGCTTTTAATTTCCTGGCTGCTGGTACCAAGAGTGTTGATTGTGGAGCCAAGCAAACTAAAGTTATTAACAACAATCTCTACCTCTTCACCACCCCACTAGCACAGGCAAAGTTTATTAGGGCAGCAAGCAATAAATATTGGAGATGTGGCTAGATAGAAACTCTGGTAGATAGATACACTGTTGGTCAGATTGTAAAATGGTACAACCACTCTGGAAGACAGCTTGGAATTTCTTCAAAAAATGTAACATAGAAACTCCATATGACTCAGCTTGTCCACTATTAGGAATATACCCTAAGGAAATTAGATCTAAGACAAAAATGGAGATATTTACACCAGTGTTCATAGCAGTACTATTTTACCATCCCAAGAACATAGAAACAGCTCAAATGTCAAACTACTACTAAATGGATTGTGAAATTGTAGTAGTACATTCACAAAATGGAATATTATGCAGCACTCAAGAGCAATGCCCTTGAAAAATACTACATAATTTGGGAGAGACTGGAGAGCATGATGCTGAGTGAAGGAACTCAGTCTCATAAGGACAAACACTGCATAAGACCATTATTGTAAAAATAAGATAACTAATAAAACATGTATAGGAACCTAAGAGGGGAAAGGGTGGGAGCAGAGGGGTAAGGATGGGTACGGGCAAAACCACAGGGTATCACAATTTAGTGGGTGGAAGGAAGAAATTGACAAGGATCCATGTGAAAAGACAGGGTAATGATGGACAAGGTCCCGTGGTCATTAACTTTATAAAACACAATGCGTGGGAATGACTGTATGAAACACAATGTTGTTGTTAGGTGCCATCAAGTTGAGTATAACTCATAGCGACCCTATGAACAAAACATCTGAAACCAGTCCTGTTCTGTGCAATCATCACACTTCCTGACACACAAGAGCCCATTGCAGCAGTCACATTGTCAATTCACCTGGTGGAGGGTCTTCCTCTCCTTTGCCGACCCTCCACACTTCCCAAGATCATGTCCCTTACCAAGGAATAATACCTCCTAGCAATATGTCCAAAGTCTGTTAGGTGATGCCTCATCATTCTTGCCTCCAAAGAGCACTCTGTATCCTCTCCAAGACATATTTTTTTGGCCATCCATGGAATATTCAGTTATCTTCTCCAATACCATAGCTCAAAGGTATCAATAATTTTTCTGGCTTCCTTATTCATTGTCCAGGTCTCGAATGCATAACTAGTAATATGCCTGAATTAGACACACCTTAGTCTTCAAATTGAAATCACTACTCCTCAAGAGTTTGGAAAAGTCCGTAACTGCAGATTTTTCCAGTACAATATGTCTCCTTAGTTCCAGACACCAAGGGTGTTAATTGTGGAACCAAGCAAGATAAAGCTGTTGACAGTTTCAATCTCTTCTCCATCCATCATGACACTGCCTATTGGACTAATGGTAGGAATCTTTGTTTTCTTGATATTTAGACACAATCCATACTAAACCCTACATTCCTTGATCTCCTGCAACAAGTGCTTTAAATCTTCCTCACTTTCAGCAAGCAAGCAAGATTGTGTCATCTGCATAATCTGCATAATGTTGTTGATAAGTCTCCCTCCAATCCTGATACCACACTCCTCTTCATAGAGTCCAGCTTCTACGATAATTCACTCAGCAAATTACTTATCAGGTACGTTTTTGTAATTTACTTGAAAACCAGGGTAAACTGGACATTTCTAGATTGTGTTAGCAATCAAGTGTGAGCTCATTAACTGTATCTGATTTCATTTACAAGTGGCTTGCATGGGAAGCCTCTGTGTGGGCAAACAGGATCTGGTGTGTGGGTCTTGGTATTTAAAATTCAGTCTAGTCTTGCCTGTGGCCCTTGGGCCTGCTATTGATCGTGTTTAGAAAGAACATGAAACACAATATGAATGAGGAATAGTGTGAAACACAATATATACAAGTTTTGTAAGCAAAACAAAAATAGTGTAAAATAAATTTACATTAAAAAAAAAAAAAAGAAGAAAGACATGGGCTTAAGGTATGCAATGTAATTCCCTACCAAGTACAGCACCAGAACATCCTCCAGGAACTGAAACCAGCCAATAACATAGACAAGTATGTGTGGCCAAAGTTTTACCATCCTCACTTCTTAAGGACTATCTCTATGTATGTGTGTGTGTGTGTGTGTGTGTGTGTAATCTTGAAGAGTACATTTGTTTATTGTTCTGGTAATCCATGGTATAATAAATCTTATTCACCAAGAACATAATCCAAATGTACCAATTTTACATCACTTTCCCTTGTTTATTGTCTAGCTTTCAAATACATGTTCTCTTTCTCATTGCAATTAGAACCAACTCACAGCAGATATAACACTGGAGGAAATTTTATGACATTATTCCAACCACCAGAAGCACTGCTTTTGAGTAAGAAGCACTACTCTGTGAGGCAGTCACCAGAGTGTCCCTAAAAGCACGTTGTTGTTGTGTGCTGTCTATTCAGAACTGATCCATAGCTGACACTGCAGTGGGTTTTCATATGTAATTAACTGCATGGGATGAAAATGTTCAAACATCTCCATTGTGTTGGTTCCTACTCACAACAAACTCATAAAAAACAGAATAACACCTTGTTTGGTTTTGTGGCAATGTCTTAGTTATAGATATGACTAAATTATCGAAGGTTTTCATTGACATCTCATGCAAGCAAGATTCTTCTGAAGATTATCCAAAAATGACAGGAACAGCACATCACCAAAGAGTTGCCTGAAGGGCAGGATGGATTTAGAAGAGGCCATGTGGTAATAGGGATATTATAGCTATTGCCATATGGATCCTGGCTGAAAGCAGAGAGTACCAGAGGAATGAATCTCTGTTTTTCATTGTCTATGCAAAGACAACAACAGAGCACATCAACAGAGAACTACCAGAAGTCCAGGCTGGGATGAGAAGGGGTCGGGGTACGGGGGATATTGTATTAGATGGATCTTGGCTGAAAGCAGGGAATACCAGAGGAATGTCTATCTGTGTTTCATTGACTATGCAAAGGCATTTGACTGTGTAGATCATAACAAACTATGGCTGACTCTGAGAAGAATGGGAATCCCAGAACACTTGATCGTTCTAATGCGAAACTTATACTTGGACCAGGAGGCAGTCGTCAGAACAGAGCAAGGGAACACTGCATGGCTCAAAATTGGGAAGGGCGTACGCCAGGGATGCATCCTATCTCCATACCTTTTCAACCTATATGTAGAACAGATTATCCGGGAGGCTGGGCTCTATGAGGACAAATGTGGGGTCAAGATTGGTGGACGATTTATCAACAATCTGCATTATGCTGATGATACAACCCTGCTTGCTGAAACTGAGGAGGACCGGAAGCGCCTGCTGCAGAGGGTCAATGACTGAAGGCTTCAATATGGATTGAGGCTCAATGTCAAGAAGACAAAGATTCTCACCCACTGGACCAATTGGCAGCATCAGGATGGATGGTGGAGAGATTGAGATTGTACACAGCTTTAGTTTGCTTGGCTCTGTAGTCAACAGTCTTGGCACCAGCAGCCAGGAAATTAAAAGGCACATTGCCATGGGAAAGTCTGCTGTTAGGGACCTCTCCAAAGTACTGAAGAGCAATGATGTCTCTCTGGAGACTAAGGTGCGTCTGATACAGGCTATGGTCTTCGCAATCACTTGTTATGCATTAGAGAGTTGGACAATGACCAAGGAGGATAGAAGGAGAATTGATGCCTTTGAGTTGTGGTGCTGGAGAAGAGTATTGAGAATACCATGGACTGCTAGGAAAACAAACAGATTTGTCCTGGAGAGGGTCAAACCGGGTGGCTCCTTGGAGGCAAGGATTCTGAGGCTTCATCTAACATACTTTGGACATGTTGTGAGTAGAGACTGGTCCTTGTAGAAGGACATCATGCTTGGGAGGGTGGAGGGACAGCACAAGAGAGGAAGGCCCTCTATGAGGTGGATTGATTTAGTGACTGGGATAATTGGGATGGGAGTGTCAGAGACGGTGCGATTGGCACAGGACAGAGCAGAGTTTAGGGCTGTTGTACATAAGGTCACTATCAGTCGCAAGCGACTCGACTGCACATAGCAACAACAATAACAACATGCAAAGACATTTGATTGTGTGGACCACAACAAACTGTGGCTGACTTGGAGAAAAAAGGGTATCCCAGAACACTTGATCATGCTAATACAAAACCTATTCTTAGACCAGGAGGCAGCGTAGTTCAAAATTAGGAAGGGTTTGCATCAAGGATGTGTCCTTTCTTCATACCTTTTTAATCTATATGTGGAACAGATTATCCGGGAGGCTAGGCTCTATGAGGAGAAGTGTGGCCTCAGGATTGGAGGTAGATTCATCAATAATCTGCGTTTTGCAGATGACGCTATCCTGCTTGCAGAAACTGAAGAGGACCTGAAGCACTTGCTGCAGAAGTCAAGGAATGCACCCTTCAATATGGATTGAAGCTCAACATCAAGAAAACAAAAATTCTCAGCACTGTGACGATTGGCAGCATCGTAATAGATGGTGAAGAGATTGAGATTTTTGACAGCTTCAGTTTGCTTGACTCTACAATCAACACTCCTGGTAACAGCAGCCAGGGAATTAAATGATGAATTGCATTGGGGAAGTCTGCTGTCATGACTTCTCCAGAGTAGTGAATAGCAATGATGCCAGTCTGGAGACTAAGACTCGATGACGCGTAACAACAAAAAAGTCTGTTTTGGTGGCCATAGTATCAATCTATTTCATTAAGTATGTTCCTGTTCTTCACTGATGCTCTTCTTTATCAAGCATGTTGGCCTTCACCAGGGATTTGTTCTTTCTGATAAGAAGGCCTTTCTTGATGTGTAAATTGAGGGCCACAAAGTTATTGCCATTGCTGCTTCTACGGAGCATACTAGCTATAGCTCTTCCAATATAGATCAGCTCCTTTTTCTAGCAGTATGGTTCAATACAGCATGTTCAAAAGATAAACATTTATTATTTTAAATGAGGATTAAAATTGGCGAATTTCTTAGAATAATGATCAAATAAAATAATTTTCAATATATTATATAAATGTGGCCATACAACAGTAGAACACATGAGAAAAAAATGGCTCCTGATTTAAAAAGCATTATGAATAATGTTGTTGTTGTTATGTGCCATTGAGTCGCCTGTGACTTATAGCGACCCCTATGTACAACAGCCTTAAACCCTCTTCTATCTTGTGCCAATCTTGTTGTCTTCAACACACATACCCCCATTACTCAGTCATTGAATCAATCCATCTCATAGAGGGTCTTCTCTCCCGCACTGTCCCTTCACCTTTCCAAGCATGACATCCCTCTCCAGGGACTGGTCCCTCCTTGCAACATTTCAAAATATGTCAGACGAAGCTTCAGAATCCTTGCAATAAAATATTTAATAAACTCTTCATTGTTTTGTTATTGTTGTGTACCATAGAGTCAGAACTGAACCATAGCTGGCCCTCTGGTGGGTTTTCAGAGACAGTTAATGCATGGGAGGAAATTCCTCATCCTTTTCCTGCATAAAACTTTGTTAACTTAAAAAGAACTGAGACTAATTTTCCTTGTTACTGAAGAATCTTCATATAAAAATTAGTGCATAAATTCCTTACTCAACTTAATTTTCACTATACTATTAACCAATTTTATAAAATGAGAAACTAATTCTACAAAATTGCTTATTAGTCCTTTAATAAATAATAGTATAATAAGCATATTTATTTCTACATTGTATGGACATATTCTTAATTATTTCCCTCAGTGAAATTGCTAAGATTTAAAGCACTGATAAATGTTAAAGATGTATATTGGCAAACTGCTAGTGAAACAAGTCATAGGAAGACTATAACTATTTAATACTATTAACTTTGAAGATGTTTCGTGCTGTGAGCTGGTGTTTATTGTTGCTGCCTGATGTCTTGCTCTGGACTGAGCTTTCCTTCTGGATGAAGACACTCCAATTTTCCAAATGGAATAGAAGAACCTTTAGGGAGAAAAAAGGGGAGTATGGTTGTTCGCTCTGAGTACTGGCTTGATAGGGAAGGGAGAAACTGAAATTGTCTGTGTAAAATGAGAAGATTAAGGCATGAGCCACAAAATAGCCAGCTTATATGCTTTCACACATAGTTACTAGTAATTTGGTTTTAATGGAGAAGTTAATTCTTCAAATATGAATGTTAATGGCTATAAAAGCCAGGCGGTGGTCTGTCATGTCAAGGGTTTAGTGTTCTAAATAGTGTTCCTATTCATTGATTGACTTTGATTTTGACTCATAGGGGGACTTTCAAATAGGAGACATTAGTCTATTAACAAGGAAATTGCCTAGTCTTGTCACTAAATTGAGTGGATTCAGCAGAACAATTTGAGAATCTCACTGCCAGCAAAGAAAAAGTAGGGAATGTATTCTATACATGTTTAAATCCGAGATTCTTGTGCCACCCAGAATCTACAAGAGAGCAGGCACAAGTGGCAGTAGAGGAGAGGCTCAAAGTTAGACAGAGCTGACTGAAGGTTGTTAACTCTATGAAGCCAAAACTGGGAGCCTTTGCCCAAGCTTGCTGGAGAATTTGGGGGCAGATATCATAGTTCACAGGACTGAGAGAACTTTATAGTAAATCCTAGAGGCACAAGGCTGAAGCCACTAGCCTGAAGGACCTGCCAGCACACTTCACAGCCTGCTCTGATAGAGAAAGTATATTCCTGTTTCCATCCTGAGTTATAACCTGCTAACTTCCCTAATAAACCTCATAGTTGTGAGTATTGTTCCATGTAGTCTCTCTAGCTATTGCAATGGATTCTAGATGCAGTAGGGGAGTAGAATTGGTGCTGGAATCAGTAGAAATACATGTGGGAGTCTGAGGGTATGTCTTGGAATTGGTTTTATATTGTGAATGCTATTGGTGGGGGCAATTCTCCCATGTGTGGTTGTAGAGGTAAGACTCTGCTGCCCCCATACTTCCTACACTTACTTTCCCACTCAGAGTCTTCCAACCTTTCAAATCTACCCAATTACAATTACTCTATGAGTACCTAGACAATAGTGATATGTGAGACAAAAGCTGACAGAACTGAAAGGAAAACAGATAAATTCCTTTAAATATTATAAACATCAACAGATTAAGTATTATAAACATAAACAGATGTTTAGATTGTTCAGAAGAACAAGGAGGAGAAGAAATTTGCTTTCTTTAAGCTACTCATATTTTTTTTTTAGTATTGTGTGAATAAAGCCCTAGGAAACTAAGAAACATCCTCTTAAGTCCATTTAAACATTTAATTTTTTCATATGCTTTGTCTGGGGACAGAACATTTGAATAGCAGAACCCGCAAAATCAAGAGGAGACAAAAGTGCTAAAAAGAAAACAGACTTTCGTTTCTTTGAAAAATTGAAATTTGGGCATATATAAGCTTGGGCAGTCTAGAGAGAGAAGAGCTGTGATGCTAAGCTAAACGTGTTTGGTTTATTGTTATGTGCCGTCAAGTTAGAACCAATCCATTGCTGATCCTCCAGCAGGTTTACAGAGGCAGGAAATAGCATGGATTCAAACTGCTTCTTTACCACGAGGCCACTAGCTGCTTCATGAGAGAAAGCTAGACAATCTTTCTCTCAATTTACAGTCTCCGAAAATCAGCTGAAGGGTCAACTCAGCTGAAGGATCAACTACTAGTCAATTCCAATTTGAGTAAACGATAAAAATTTCCACGGAATTTCTGCTCAGAAAAAGACAAAACACTAGGTTGTCTGGCAAATGGGTTATTTATAAAACAGGTCACCCAAGATTTCTATTTCTATTCTGTGCATATATTTAGCTCTTGATATAGGTGTGAAATATAATTTCTTTAATTATACTTCTTAAAATGCATTTGAGGCAAAAATACTTGCTCTAAATTTAAGATATTCCTATGAGTGATATTGAGTGCTGTTAGTGACAGAGAAGATTTTTCCTCCCTAGTGGTGTTCTATTAAACTAACTAAGTGGAAGAAATCAGAAAAGATTACACAGATAACGATGCCACAGGTACAACACTGTCACAAGTCAGTCTTTTCCTTTAATTTTAAAACTTGTTATTAGCTGACATGAGCTGAATCAATAAAACTCTATTATTTTTCTGACATTACCTATGGATATGTATTTCCTGAGACACAAAACTATTCTAGAGTTAAATTGTGAAGATAGCCTATGGTTATACTTTAGAATTATACAAAAAAGAAAGAAAAATGTCCTTTTGTTCCACATTGACATCCTGGTTCCTCCTGCTTCTTTTCTCCCATTCACACATAAATTTCATAAAAATTTCTGGTGTTTTTCTTTTCTTCCTATTTTCTCTACCCATATGCTAGAGGTCTAGTTTAAAAGCAACTCAAATATACTGCCATCGAGGTGATCCCAACTCCATTAGAGTTTAGTTTCCTAGGTTGTAAATGTACAGAAAAGAAGCCTGCTCATATATCTCCCATGGAGCTTCTTCTGTTAGATTTGAACAACCGGAAACATATGGCCTCTTGGTTAACAATTCAACACCTCTTAGAATCTACCATTCCAATAGAGTTGCCTTTGTCTGGGTTGGGTAAGGATGAGTGACTGTGATTGATTCATTTGGCTTTTAACAAGTTATTAACGGATTTTTTTACATCATTCATATTCAGTAGTTAACCAGAGTATATTATTCTCATGATGGACACTGTTGTTAGGTGCTGTTGAGTTGACTATAACTCATATCAACCCTATGAAAAACAGAATAGAAACTCACAATATTCAGGGTACTCTGGTGGCCTAGTGGCAAGAAGCTGCACTGCAATCCCAGAGGTATGTGGTTCGAATGCACCGGGTGCTCTGCTGGAGAAGGAGGGACAATTTCCTCCTGTACCAGTCTGATCTGATTTGATGGTACACACACACAAGTAAAAAAATTTTTTAAAATAATTTTAAAAAAGAAACGTGCAATATCCTTCACCATCCCCATCTTGATGGAGCTTGTTGCATTCACTGTGTCAATCCTTCCTGTTGACAGTTGTTCTGTCATTTGATATCCCTGTAACTCTCTGAGCATAATGTCTTTTTCTAGAGGCTTATGCCTTCTGATAACATATCCAGAGTATAGGAGATGAAATGTCACCATCTTTGCCTCTAAAGAATACCATAATTTCACTTTACTCTAAGACAGACTTGTGTGTTCTTTTTGCAGTCCATAGCATGTTTGCCAATCTTCCTGTTGGTCCAATTATAAGGATTTTCTCTGGTGGCGAGTAAGCAGGTGCACTATTAACCTAAAGGTTGTTGTTGTTGTCATTGTTGTTGTTATGCACCATTGAGCCACACTGACTCAGCAGACCCTCCAACAGGCTTTCAGAGGCCCATTTATATGATAGGAGATAGTCCATCTTTCTTCTGTGGAGCAGCTAGTGGGTTAGAAGCATGTGGTCTTGAAGTTGGTATTAAGCCACCAGAGCTCACCTAACCTAGAGGTAACAGGTTCAAATTCACCAGCATCTTTACGGAAGAAAAATGCTCCGTCTCCTCCTATGTGATTTACAGACTTTGTAAACTCACTGATTGGTCAACTGTAAGTCAACTCTGTCTCAACAAAAATGAGTTGAGTTGAATTATTGATGTTGAGATATAATACACATTGAATATTGTGGTTTTTTATCTTTTTCAGTAATTTCTCCAAGTCCTTTCAAGTTTCTGCAAGCAAATTTGTGTCATCTGCATAACATAAGCTGTTAGTGAAGGGTTTTTCCCCCCTCCACATCCTGGGTTTGGATTCATGATGAATAGTAGGATATTTTTATCAAGATGAATGACAAAACAATCAAGCCAAATTTGCAATTCTTTGAAGTCTTTGTATCACATTTCTAAAATTCCATTGGCCAAAGTAATTCATATTCTTGTTGTTGTTGTTGTTGTTATGTGCCATTGAGTCCTCTGTGACTCATAGTGACCCTATGCACAACAGTTCTGTACCCTGCCCTATCCTCAGCCGGTCTCAATGACTTTGAGACATCTAATCCTATCACCCCAGTAATCGTGTCAATCCATCTCATTCTCTCCTGCATTGTCCTTTCTACCCTTCCAAGCACGATGTACTCCTCCAAGAACTGGTCCTTCCTGGCCATGTACTTAAAGTATGTGATATTGAGCTTCAGAATTCTTACCTTCAATGAGAAACTGTTTCACCCTCTCCAAAACAGATCTATTTGTTCTCCTGGCAATTCACGGAACGTTCAATACTTTTCTCTGGAACTACAGCTCGAAAGCAAAAATTCTTCTGTCATTCTTATTGTCCAGCTCTCTGATGTATGGTAGGTAGTTTCAAAACCACAGCCTGGATCCAGGTGTACCATATTCTCTAAACTGATGTCATTGCTCTTCAATATTCTGGAGAGGTTCCTGACCTCAGACTTCCCCAGTGCAATTTTTCTTTTGATTTCCTGACTGCTTGTAGCAAGAGGGTTGATTGTGGAGCCAAGCAAGCTG
This sequence comes from Elephantulus edwardii, assembly GCF_000299155.1. NCBI lineage: Eukaryota > Metazoa > Chordata > Mammalia > Macroscelidea > Macroscelididae > Elephantulus > Elephantulus edwardii. Next base: position 10,233,411 of record NW_006399824.1, on the reverse strand, counting down.
AAATTGTAGAGAACTTCCATCTCTTCTCCATCCATCATGAAGCTGCTAGCTGGCCCAGTGGTAAGAATCTTTGTCTTCTTGATATTTAGCTTGCCATTCTTTAAATTATCTCACTTTTATTCATGCCATTAAACACTACAGATATGATGAAAGCTATCTCAATGTATTTTTACCTTTAAATTTCTCTTGAGCTCTAAATTTGTACAGCACACTAACAACTTGGATTGGGAATCTAATAAATTATTAACATTAACATCTCAATAATTAATTTATAGCTTCTAAACTTGCTCAGCATATCTTAAGCTCAAGGAACTGAAGAAAAAATTCAAACTTCGAGTTGCTATAATCAAGGATGTTTTGGGCAGAATGTTAAATGATCCAGGAAGTATTAAAAGAAGATGGAAAGAATATACTGAATCACTCTATCGAAAGGAATTGGCTGACACAGAAGAATTTCATGAAACAGCATATGAGCAAGAGCCTATGGTAAAGAAAGAAAAAGTTCAGGCTGCATTGAAGGAAATGGCAAAAAATAAGGTTCCAGGTATACCAATTGACATATTTTAGCAACCAAATGCTGCCCTGGACGTGCTCACCAAGTTGTGCCAAGAAATCTGGAGAACAACCACTTGGCCAACTGACTGGAAGAGATCTATATTTGTTCCTATCCCAAAGAAAGGTGACCCAACAGAGTGTGGAAACTATAGAACAATCTCATTGATTTCACATGCAAGCAAGATTTTACTGAAGATTATCCAAAAATGACTGGAATAGCACATCAGCGGAGAACTGCCAGAAGTCCAGGCTGGGTTTAGAAGGGGTCGTGGTAGTAGGGATATTGTAGCTGATGTTAGATGGATCTTAGCTGAAAGCAGAGAATACCAGAGAAATATCTATCTGTGTTTTATTGACTATGCGAAGGCATTTGACTGTGTGGATCATAACAAACTGTGGCTGACTCTGAGAAGAATGGGAATCCCAGAACACTTGATTGTTCTAATGCAAAACCTATACTTGAACCAGGAGGCAGTCGTCAGAACAGAGCAGGGGAACACTATATGGTTCAAAATTGGGAAGGGCATATGCCAGGGATGCATCTATCCCCATACCTTTTCAACCTATATGCAGAACAGATTATCCGGGAGGCCGGGCTCTATGAGGAGAAATGTGGGATCAAGATTGGGGGACGATTTATCAAGAATCTGCGTTATGCACATGACACAATCCTGCTTGCTGAAACTGAGGAGGACCTGAAGCACCTGCTGCAGAGGGTCAAGGACTGCAGCCTCCAATATGGATTGAGGCTCAATGTCAAGAAGACAAAGATTCTCACCACTGGGCCAATTGGCAGCATCAGAATGGATGGTGAAGAGATTGAGATTGTACACAGCTTTAGTTTGCTTGGCTCCACAGTCAACACTCTTGGCACCAGTAGCCAGGAAATTAAAAAGCGCATTGCCGTGGGAAAGTCTGCTGTTAGGGACTTCTCCAGAGTACTGAAGAGCAATTGTGTCTTCTTGGAGACTAAGGTGCATTTGATACAGGCCATGGTCTTCGCAATCACTTGTTATGTGTCAGAGAGTTGGACAATGACCAAGGAGGATAGAAGGAGAATTCATGCCTTTGAGCTCTGGTGCTGGAGAAGAGTATTGAGAATACCATGGACTACTAGGAAAACAAACAGATTTGTCCTGGAAAGGGTTAAACAAGGTGGCTTCTTTGAGGCAAGGATTCTGAGGCTCCGTCTAACTTACTTTGGACATGTTGTGAGGAGAGACCGGTCCTTGGAGAAGGACATCATGCTTGGGTGGGTGGAAGGACAGCGCAGGAGGGGAAGGCCCTCTATGAGGTGGATTGATGCAGTGACTGGAGTAATCGGGATGGGAGTGTCAGAGACTGGGATTCGCACAGGACAGAGCAGCGTTTAGGGTTGTTGTACATAGGGTCACTATGAGTTGCAAGCGACTCGACGGCACATAACAACAATAACAACAATGCCACACTTTTTTTTTACTCTGCTGTCTTCCTTCTGCATAGTTAATTATAACACTCTTCTTCTGAAATCTAAAGCCCAAACCTGGGAAATCTTTCTCTTACCACCAGTATTTCTCCTTCCATCATTACTACTAGAGTCCACTATGGGCTGTCTTATTTTTTGTGTGTGTGTTTTAATTACTTGTTTATTCACAAAGTTCATATACATTATTATTCACACTGGATCTTTCCCATTTCCTTCATCTTCCTCTCCCTTCATACATCAAAGTGTGTGATCGTATGATTAAGCACCCCCCAGACCCTTTCCATTCTCACGCCTCTGCATTCACCTTCTCCCCGACTTGGCTCCTCATGCTCATTCTAAAATAATGGTCTTATATAATTTTTGTCCTAATGGGTCTGAGTTAGTTCACTCAGCATAATGCTCTTAAATCCCTCTCAAGTTAGGAAATTATTTACAAAATCATTGCTCCTGGTACTGTGTAGCAGTCTGTGTCAGTGTACCATAGTTTCTCAATCCATTTTATTGTGTTTGGACATTTGGGCTCTTTCCATGTTCTTAAGATAGTGAATAATACTGCTATGATCGTTGGTGTACCGATCTTTGTGCCTCAGTTCTCATTATTTCGGGGAATATTCCAAGCAGTTGAGTAGCTGGGTCATATGGAACTTTTATGTTCGGCTTTCTGAGGAAAGATGAAACTACTTTCCAGAGTGGTGTTGTTTTGAAGTAGAAATAAGATCATGTCTACTCGGAAACCTCTCAAACTGTCATTTCAAAGGTCAAAGTTCTAGGAAGAATATCTTCCTCTTTAGTTGTCTAAACTTTGGGGAATTACTCTGAAAACACAAAGGCAATATTTCTTTCGAGTTTGGAATCTACCAGCAGCTCCACAGAGTAAATAAGGACAGTGTTGTCTTAAGTGATTTACAGCTGTAAATCATTAGTGATAAGTCAGTCCCAGCAATGATTTTGAGAAAGCACACAACAACAACATTAATCTTCTCCGATTCACCAACATGCTTACTCTGCTCCAAGTATAATGACCTCTTATTTCTTTAAAAATATTCTACATACATTCACCTTAGGACTTCTATACTTGCCATTCTAATTGTCTCTAATGTTTTACCCCATATAGCCACATGACTCAAGCTGATACTTTCTATACTTGCTTTTAAATATAATTTGACTTATAGCATTTTCCTTAAATACTGATATAAAGAAGAAAGCTTCCATTCCCAGTACCAGTTAGCTGTATGCATGTATGTGTGTGCATACACATATACATATACATGTGTCTCTGTTATTTTCTCTTTCTACAAATACCTATAGTACATATATTTCTATCTATTTTGTAACTTGCTTTCCTTTACTAAATTATAACCTTTGTAAGAGCAGGGAATTGCCTATTTTATTCATTGCTATTTACCCAGTGACTTGAATAGTACCTGAAGCATTAAATGTCTTGGTCACAAAAACAAGTTGTTCAGCCCAATTGTGTAAAAATAATAATAATACTGAATTTCAGACCATCACTTGATTTTGAAACTTAACAGTTTGAACTTGTCATTTTGTGTCTTTATGCTACCTGCTGTTGTGTGCCATTGAGTCAGAAGTGACTTATAACTAACCTTTTAGTGGATTTTCAGAGGCAGTTAATCACATGGGAGGAATTTTCCCATCCTTTTCCCACGGAGCAATTTTAGTACAATTCCTCCATAGACCTTACTGCACTTTCTCTATCTCTTCTCAAACACACACACACACACACACACACACACACACACACACAGAGAGAGAGAGAGAGAGAGAGAGAGATAGAGATGCGTATGACTATGTCCTTCATATTACCTTAGAATATTGGCAATTCCCACCCATAAATTCTCAAAAGTTTGGACTTCACCAACATCTTCTTCCCAGACTGAGAGTGATAATTTCATTAATGATTTTTTTCCCCTAAGCCATCAGTTGCTAGGTCCAATTTTATAACTACCAATTATTCTTCATTATCATCTAGTCCATGGCCAATATACATATCACCTTCTCAGGATTATTGCCTACAACTCACTCTATGATGTGCTATTTTTTTTGTTAGGAGTCATGGAGTCAATTAAGACTCATGATGACCCTATGAACACGAGATTGGAAGCCTATCCTATTCCATGCCACCCTCACAGTTCCTGACACAGTTGAGCCCATTGTGACAATTGCTCTGTAAATCTACCTGGTTGAGGGTCTTCATAGCCTTTGCTTGTTCTGCACCTTTCCAAGCATGATGGTCTTCCCAACGAATGGCCCCTCCTAGCAATATGCTCAAAGTATGTGAAGTGAAGGTTCCACATCTTTATCTCAAAGGAACACTCTGGCTGTACTTTCTCCAAGACATATTTGTTTTTTCTTTTGGCAGTCCATGGAATATTCAGTACTCTTCTCCAACACTAGCTCAAAGGCATGAATTCTTCTGCCATGCTTATTTATTCATTGTCCAGCTCTTAAAAGTATAGCAAAGTGCTCAGAAAGACCATAGCCTGAATCAGTTGCACCTTAGTCTTCAAACTGACTTCATTGCTCCTCAGTAATTTGGAAAGGCCCCCTAACTGTTGGTACCAATGGTGTTGATTGTGGATTCAAGCAAGATAAAATCACTGAGAACTTCAATCTTTTCTCCATTTATGATGATGCTGTCTATAGGTCCAGTAGTAAGATTTTTGTTTCCTTGATGTTGAAATGAAGTACATACTAAAGGCTGTATTCTTTGATCAACAATGCTTCATGTTCTCTTCACATTCAGCAAGGAATGTTTCGTCATCTGCATAATGCAGGTTATTGATAAGTATCCTTCCGATCTTCTGATGCCTTATTCCTCTTCATAGATTGCACCTTTTCAAATAATTTGCTCAGCAGACAGATTAAATAAGTAGAGGGAAAGGATACAACTCTGATGCTCACTTTTCTTAATTTAAACCATGTAGTCTTATTTTACTCTGTTCACACAACAGCCTCTTGGTCTAAGTTTCATGTGAGCACAATTAAGTATTCTGGAATTTCCCTTCTTAATGTTAGCCACAACTTGTTACAATCCAGAAATGCAAATATGTATGCATAGTCCATAAAGCATAAAACTTTTCAATTTGTGATATTTTTTACAACCAAGAATAATCAGAACTGGTTAAATTACACTTCAAAGGCATGCATCTCAAAAACAAGTAATTTGGGAAAATGTTTGGAGCAAGGTTCATACAAAGAATAGGAGAGATCAAAGACTAAGAGACCAACTCAATCAGAATCTTGCTTTTGGTGCAAATAATCGAAAGTTTTCAAAATACACAATGATTTTAAATTTTTTATAGGAAATCTGAGGTGGGTGGAAAGAGAAATTGTTACTACTCCAATAGTTTTTCATTTTTCTTCCTTCTTTCCTAGTCAATTAATTACTCCTGTTGGAAGATTGATAGTATTAGTGTTCTTTTTTTTTTTATTTCAAGAAAAGTTGAGTGATTTGTTATATAAATTCATTGAATTTTCTCAAGAGTTAGTAGGAACTTCTGATGATAAGGAGAGGTGCTGTCAATTCAAAGATACAGAGTTTGAATTCATCAATTGTTCCATAAGAGAAAATAAGTAATCTCCTCCTCTGCAATTTACAACCTATGGGACTTGCATTAGAAAATCTAATTTTTGTGTGTTTGGAGATATACTAGAATTGACATGAAAGAGAGCTACTTTTGAAACTTATACCATAACTTAGCAGGTTTGCTATACATGTTGTCCTCTGACAATCACATTTCTTCTATTGAGATATAAATAAGCACCATGCTAAACAGAAATTTTCAGTTTCTCAAAATAAAATGGTAAGTTGTCATTAAAAAAAAAACACCCTACAATACCATTGTTTTCATCACGGTATATGTTACTCAGTGTTTTCCTTCAATTAAAAAATTAGGCAGGAGAGTCTGAGTTGATTTAACTTTATAAATATAACTGACATTTTGCAGAGAGAAGAGTATTTTGGTTTTGGATCAAAGTTAAATGCTACTAGCATTTCTTTTATTTAGGGTGAAAGGAGAAGACAGCATTGCCAAGCACTTTAATCATTTAGGAGAGTTGCTTAACAAAAATTTGAAAGGCCTCAGGCTCAAGCTGTGTTGACTGCTGAGCATTCAATTGTGATTGTATGCTTCCTAACTGAGCTGAAAACAGCACCCAACTACATTTCCATTTCAATTTCCTAAGCTTGATAACTTAGAGTTGCATTCAGAGTAATTCTATAGCAGGGCAAAAGAGATGGATAGGCTTGAAATACAAGTAATTTAGTTTGAACATAAAGTTGAAATTTACTTAATAATATTTGAGAAACATATTTCACCTAACAATAGGTGAGAAACAAATAACATAAAGTCTGAAGCCTTGAATATGTATATTTTGACACATACTAGGTGTACTTAAATAAGAAGGTATTAAAACAATTATACTGATAATTCATATTATACAAGCATTTTATTTTATTTG
>NW_006399824.1:10219017-10226806 GCF_000299155.1 Elephantulus edwardii | reverse complement strand
TACAAATATATATCTGTATATAACTTTAAAATTTATATATCTATAAATAAAAATTTAAAATAATCACATTTACACAATAAGTCAAAACCTGTAATATCAGCTTGAAAGGATTATAAGCTAAGAGTTTAGAAGTCATTTTATATGTTTTGCTTTTAGTCTAGATTGTTTTGAATGAATTTTGTTAAAAGACTTAGAGATACAGTTCTTATATAGCAAATTAAATGAATACAAAGTAAAACTTTATTTTTAAATACTTTTCTGTAATTCAACCACTGTAACTCACTTAAGGAACCCTTGTGAACAATATGCTACATATAAGTAAGCTAAAAGGTAGGTGATGCAAACCCACCAGAGGTTCCACAAAGAAAGATGAGGCTGTTAAGGGATTTTGAAGGGTACTTTTGCTAACTCACTCAAAGTTTATAATATTTTGTCATATGTGTGTGTCTGTGTGTGTAACAAGTTTGTTCTTGAAAGGGTGAAATCAGGCTGCTCTTTGGAGAAAAGGATTCTGACACTGTCTGACATACTTTGGACATGTTGCAAAGAGGGACCAATTTTTGGAGAGGGACATCATGCTTGGGAGGTTGGAAGGGTAGCGCAGGAGAGGAAGACCCTGGATGAGATTAATTGATTCAGTGACTGGGATCCTAGGGGTAGGTGTGTCAGAGACATTATGTTGGCTGAGGTTAGAGAAGGTTTCAAAGTTGTTTTACATAGGGTCGCTGTAAGTTGTAAGAGACTCAATAGAGTATAACAACAAGCACTACCAATATATATATGTATCTAAATGAAATGCAGAATGAAAATGTCATTATTGTTGTCTACTGTCGAGTTGGAATCAGTCCACCAATGGGTTTTCAGAGGCAGTAAATAAATTCCCATCTTTCTCCCGTGGAGCAGGTGGTGGATTTTAACCATGTGCCTTTGCATTGGCAGTTCAATATCTTACCCCTTATTATTTGGTATGGCATTACAATTATGATTTAACAACTACATTTTAACCAAACTTTGTACTAAATTATATTAAAATGTTTTTTCTATACTTTCTTGTTGCCCTTAGGTGCTCTTGAGTAGATTCTGATTAGCACATACCTGGTGTACAACAGAAGAAAACATTGTCTGACACTGCTCTGTCCTCAGAAATGCTGCTGTACTTGTGTATGCTGCAGTCCCTTGGTCAACCTATGTTCATAAAGGTTTTCCTCTTTTTGAATGACTTCCACTTTAATATGCAATATTGTTCTCCATAAACTGGTCCTTCCTGGTAACATACACTTATTATGTGAGACAAAACATTACCATTCCCATTTTTAAAGGAGTATTCTGGCTGCACTTCTTTCAAAATAAATTTGTTCATATGTCTAGAAAAAAAAACAAAATAAAAGAAAAAACTACCATTGGGTCAATTTCAACTCAGAATTACCCTTCATCTTATATAGACTATTCTATCATAAATTCAATATATGTCACCATCACCATAATTCAAATTCATGAATTCTTCATAGATCTTTCTTATTCATTATCCAGAATTACATTTATATAAGACAATAGGGGAAGAAAAGTCTTGGATCATGCACACCTTAATCTATAAAGGGATCTCTTAAGTTCTTTAGCAGTTTAAAGACGTCAGCATTTGGAATAGCATTGCTGATGTCAGATGGATTTTAGCTAAAACACAGAATACAATGTGTAGAGTCTAATAATTATTAACAGTAATTATAATGGGAAACACCAGCACTGAATTCTGTTAATGCAAAACCTATGCATAGACCAAGAAGCAGCTATCTGAACAGAGCAAGGGAAGACTGCAAGGTTTAGAATCAGGAAAAATGTGTGGTATGTTAAAATTGCATTTTCTCCATACGTATTAGTTATGTACACTGAAGAATTCTTTTCAGAAAGTGGTTTATATGAGGAAGGATGTAGAATCAGTAGCTTGTGTTATATAGATAGCACAATACTACTTGCAGAAAATTAAGAAGATTTGTAGCACTTACCGTAGAAGATCAAAGAACACAGGATTCAATAGATTGAGTTTTACTTGAATCCATCAACACTTGTGGTAGCAGCAGTCAAGAAATCAAAACACATGTGACATTGGGGGAAAAATATCTGCTATCAAGGATCTCTCTAAAGTTCTAATTAGCAAGGATGTTTAATGAGTAAGGTCATGTGACCCGAGCCATGGTCTTTTTAATTGCTTCCTATTTATCTGGATGTTGGACAATGAATAAAGAAGATTAAAGAAGAATCAAGGTGTTTGGGAGGTGTATTGAATATCCCATAGACTCTGTCAAAAGAACAAATAAATTGTGTTAAATGAAATGCAACTAGAATGTTCCTTACAGGCAAGGATGGTAAAACTTCATCTCACTTACTTTGAATGTATTTTTAGAATGAATCAATCCTTGCAGAAAGGCATCATTCTGGGAAAGCTACAGGGTCATAGAAAGAGAGAAAGATGCTCAGTGAAATAAACTGACCCAGGGACAATGGGATTGAGGGTGCAGATAATGAGGATGGTCCAGCACAGAGCAAGGTTCAGATCTGTTGTTCACAGTGTTGCTATGATCGTAGTCAATTTCGTAGCACTTAAGTTTCTCAAAATTACATATTGGCTAGAATTTATTCATTTTCCTCCTAGTTGTCTGAAATTTCTAGAACGTTGCTCCACGGATGGTATAGAGCAAAGCCTCAGAACTTTTCAACACCAGTCTTACAAAAATAGTTTATGTAGAGAACACTTGTTGAATGATTTCTTCAGGAAAGGATGACCTTCAATGAGATGGCTTGACACAGTGGGAGCGTGTGGGAGATCACAAGGATGGTTAGGGCATGATTCTGACTTGTTTCTATGAGTCATATTTTACTCCATGGCACCTTACACCACCACAATCTCGTTGTTGCTGTTTACCATTAAGTCAGAACCAACTCATAGCTGACCCTCCAGTGGGTTTTCAGAGATAATAAATCACATAAGAGGAGATTGTCCATCCTTCTCCTATGGAGCAGCTGGTGGATTCAAACCATATGCCTTTGGGATTTCAGTGCAGTTTCTTACTACTAGGCCACCAGAGTTCCTACCAAATTCTTAGGTATATAATTATTGGGTTTAAACCCCTCAGGAGTAGGGAGGGAGTGCTGATGGAGGCCTGGAAGCATCCACTCTGGGAGTGTGGCTTTTTGATGCTTGTAGATCCTGGTCTGAATGGGCAAGTAAGAGGAAGGTTTTGGGGTCATGCTGCTTTTGGGGGTTGTTTCTGGTGTGTATTATTACTCTTCCCCCCCAAAAAGTTGGTGCTCCTCAGCCTTTGCCTAGGGTTTAAGTCTTCTCAAAGGCATTGGCTTAAAACCTTGCAGGGCCCTTGGGGCAAATTTATTAATTTTCGAATGAATATTCCTTGAATGGCATAGCAATCTTCTTTCTATTTTCTGAACTGAACAACTTGGTGTTGTTGTGATGTTGCACACTGTCTCATAGTCTTGTCAAATACCATAATGGTTACCCATTATGTACAGTGTTTGGATGAGCTTCCAGATTGATTTACGCTTGGAAGCAGGAGTGGCATCCACTTCCTAAAACTAGATGCCTCTGGACACTCTACAAACTCTCTAAACTGTTGAAATGTACAGAAATTAATGATAGTTATCGAGTTTTGGACAGGATTGATATTAATCTTAGAACAGTTTAGGTCTTTTGTGCAAAACTTTTTCTCAGTAATATTCAACTTGATGATATTTAGTTAGTCATTGCTAAGTAAAACTAGTGCTGTTATATCTGGAGGAACACACTTCCACTTTGTACATCACTCTTTGTCGATGTGAAGTATGAAATAGCCTGGGTTGCAGTGATGCCGAAATTCCAGAATGAGTTCCCAATCTGGGCAGTGTTTGGTGGAGTTCCCATTTTGGAAAACAGGTTTGGAAGTGGAAGTAGCATTCACTTCCTAATCCACATGCCTCTGGAAACTCTATGAACTTGGTAAAATGATGACAATTATGGAAAGGCATTAGGTCTTTTTGTTCATTCTGTTGCTATGACTTGCGCTCAACTGGACGGCAATCAACCACAACAACAGTGACGTTTTCTGCTCCTTTCTGGGTATCATCATTCCATATGATTGGTATGTATTTTATCATTTTATAATATTATCTCTACAAGATGCTTGTACAACATTTGGTTTAGTCATTGAATATGTTTAAGTAGGAATTTGTCGTCAAGTAGAATTTTTTTTTTCCTAAACCTAGCCCTGGCATTATGTAACTTCTTCTACTTGTCATGTGAAGAAGAGCTACTAACTGGATTAAAGTGCAGTAAATTGTGCACAAGATATATTAAACTGAAGATGACACTTTCTACACTGCTTCTTATATACTTTCTGTGTTTTCTTTCTTTCTTTCTTTCCCATTTTGCTTTCTGTCTAATTTTTTTTCCATTTTAACTCTTTATTTTCTGTCTAATTTTATATGGCCCTTAGTGTTTGTGGAGTTAGAAAGCTTCTTCAGAACCATTCATCCTTCTCCCTACTAGCCATCTTAAGTCACAGGGCCGAGAAAGGGAGAAATAGAAGGGTTTCTCTGGGTCTTGACTCTGAGTCTTAATCTTGAACTCCATCATGTGTTGAAGCACTGCCTTTGGTATAGCAATGCTACACCCTGTGAACTTTAACACCAGAACTCCCAAAGCTCACTTGTTGTTTTGTACCACCAAATCAGAATTGACTCATAGCTGACTTTCCAGCAGGTTTTCAGAGGGAGAAAATCACACTGCTGGATTCAAATCCTGTGCTATATGATGTCCTCAACCCATCTTTAAACCTCCAGCCAGTTTGAACAAAAGCTTCAGGCTGTGACATTCACTGGTTCCATCTCTGGCTGTACAGGACAGCAGTCTCAGATGTCTTTGTCTCATATTGGCCTCTGTTTGGCTGTTGCTGCTGCCTTGTCTAGGTTCTCCTCTGAGGCTAACAAGAATCCCTGATCCAAATGGATTCACACTCTACTCTCCTCTTTTTCCTTGCTGGTAGTGAGATTCCCATCATCTCCCTCAACACTTGCTCAATGTAAACCTGTATGTATCATGGCAAGCTGACCAATCCCTCCACGAGTAGCTTACAGAACCTATTTTCATAGTCTTTCCCAAAAGACACCATTAATAATAGTAGTAGTAATAGTAATAATAATAATAATAATAATAAATTAGCATAGTCCTACCCATTTATGTAAAAAAACAGGTCATGCTTGAAAAATCAGCCTACATTACAAATGAATAAATATTTCAGTATTTTAATGAGTGAATTAGATAAAAGCCAATGAATTAATTAACCAATATATTGGTTTGGTTCAATTAGGACAATACAAATATCTATTTTTTAGGAAACCGTGATGCCAGCATTACAGATGTTTGCATTAGTAAATCTTGTTTACTAAAACCTATGTGTCTGTGCTCTTTGAAAGTATACTTAACACTTAGTTTGACTACAAGACTTGTTTGAACATGAGACAATAGTGTATTTGATAAGAAGAGGGCCATAAATAGTGCTGTGGTTTCCTCCTTCACTTCTCATGTGACATGTGTGATCATTACAACATGAATAAACTTTGCCTAGCCTTTTTGGTGACAACCTCACATTATTTGTTGCTGTTAAATACCATCAAGTCCAAACAGACTAATTGTTGATCCTCCAGTGGGATTTCAGAGGCTGAAAGGAGGGGTTTGTCTTCTTTCTCCCACAGAGCAACTGGTGGATTAGAACCATGTGACTCTTCGTTGGTAGCTCAACTCCTTACCAGTAAGACATCAGAGCTCCTCTATTTATTGTTAAGTATTATTAGATAAACTCTGGCTTATAGTGAATCAGTGTTTATACTGTTACAGTCATTACATATGTGATTCTATCTCACTGAGCATCTTCCTCTAGAGATTGTTGTTGCTGTTGTTTGATGCCATCGAGTCGTAGACGACTCATAGCGACCCTATGAACGAACAGCCTGAGCACTGTTCGTACATAGAGTTTCCGGAGGCAAGCCATTTCGGAAGTGGATGCCACTCCTGCTTCCAGGCTTGATTTAGTCGGGAAGCTCCAGCCAACACTGTTCACCATGGGTACCCATTACCATGATTATCCTTGATAACTCTTTTCTCAGCTAACTATTGGTGAAAGTGTAAGACCGAACAGCACCAGTAACAAAACTACTAAATTGATCAGGCTTAACGAAACTGTGATTTCCTGTTTTCAGTTGTTAACTTTTAAGGTGATTTTATGATAGAATGCAGGTGAACAATAAAACTCAGCAGTAAGAAGTTGGGTTCCAAGATACTACAGTAGCTTAATTTATACCTGCCAATGCATTTTTAAAAAAATTATAAAATAACAAATTATTAGAAACCTATGGCTCATAATTCTACCCTAAAACAGATGGAGTTGACAAGCCTTAGAAATAGCTTATTAGGCATAAGCTATATTGTTAGGATTATCAGTTGGTAATTATTACTATAATAATTACATTAATTATAACAATTATTGTAACGCTATTTATTATTCTACAGTGGCCAATGTTGCTAGATTTCAGTCCTATAGTATTTATTTTTATAGTCCTGCTTTTAGAGAAATCTTGAAAAACATTTAAAGCATAATAAGACACTTTCAAGTAAAAAATTTATTCTCTGTGTTTTCATGAGTTCTGTTGCCTTTAGTGAACCAATATGCTAGCTAACAAGAAAGAATAATTCCGTGGTTATAGATTATCATCAAGATTTTTTCTATGCTAGTGCTCCTGTGATTGGGATAAATCAGGAAATCTGTGCTAATTAAGAAAATCAAAACTTATACTTTATGTAATGTTAAAATAAGTTCTGTGTGATAAAAAATAGTAATGATCTTAAAGTTTATATTTTCTCACACATTTTGCCTAAAATCTTGAAAGTAATCTTAAAGTCATGCATTACTTGATATCTATTTGGTTAATATCTGACTGCTTCACATCTGTGGTCTCATAAGATTAAGAATCATGATCAGAAAACTGGGTTTAGTGAATGCGACAACTTCTGTCATGTAACAAATACAGCTCATGTTTCTTTCCAGAGTCAATACTCTTGCTACCTGTACTCAGGAAATCAAAAGATGAGCTCCTTTGGGAAAATATGTCAGGAACCTCTTCAGAGTGCAGAAGAGCAGCAATGTCAGTCTAAAGACCAAATGTGCCTGATCCAGGCCAAGGTCTTTCCTATTACTTGTTATGAATCAGAGAGATGGACAATGACTAAGGATGACAAAAGAAGAATTGATGTATTTGAATTGTGGTTCTGTGGTGCTATCAGACATGCCACAAATTTCCAAGAGAAAAAATAGGTATGAAACCAAGTTGATCTTTGAAGGCCATGATTTTGAAGCTTCATCTAATATACTTTCATCATATTGCCAGGAAGAACAAGTCATTCAAGAAGGACATCATTCTTGGAAGGGTGGAAGATCAGCACAGAAAAAAAAAAGACTCTAGATGAGATAGGTTGGCATAGTGGCTGTGAAAATGAGGAGAGGTTTGTCAGAAACAGAGGGGTTGCTACTGTTCAGAGGGTCGCTATGAGTCATAGTAAACTCAATGGCATTTAACAACAACAACAATTTGTCACAAAATGATTGTCACTGCCATATAACTCTATAGCTCTATATCTATATCCATGCCTATATTTATATCTACATATACTTAACAGGGAATACCAGAGAAATGTCTTTCTGTGTTTCATTGAATATGCAAAGGCATTTGACTGTGTGGATCATAACAA
>NW_006399824.1:10205377-10211924 GCF_000299155.1 Elephantulus edwardii | reverse complement strand
GCCTGCTATTTCAGAAGTGGATGGCCAATCCTTCTTCCTTGTCTGTCTCAATGTGAATGTTCAGATTAAGAGATGTATTAGACAGACCAGCAAGTTAAAGGTATATCCCTTCTTGCGGAGTTAACTTTAGTGTCAGTGTTGTCCCTGCCTTTCTCACATTCACCTTTACGCACTTATTTCCTGCTTCACATATGTATATTTGTATATACAGTTACACATAGTGTTCAAATCTACCTATGATATCATTGATGAAAGAAGAACAATCTCTTCCAGAGAGATTTACAGCCACAAAAATCCAACAGAGTAAAAATTGATTCAATAGCAATAGATTTTTTTTTAGTTTTATATTACCTATAATATATATAACTATGTATTGGAAGTCATATTCATTGCTTATATTACTGGCTTATGAATGTTTTTCACTGTACTTTCCATGAAAAGTATTTCATATAATACAGTATGTTCTGAGTTGTAAGCAACAAAATCCAATTTAATGTATTTCACATCTCTTAAGGTTGGATGGATTGTTATTTACTATTTTATTTCAAATATATTGTTGTCCATCATGCCCCCCAAACACAATAATATAAGTATTGTTGATAGCAGCACTAAAAGACAAAAAAATAATTGTTAATTTCGAAGTGAAATAAAATGTTATAAAACAACATAAAGGTTTAAAAAATATTGAATACTAAATAAATTTAAGTATGTTGTATTCAACAGTCATGATGACCAGAAAAAAAAATTACTCTTCCAAGCTATTATAGCAATGGATGGCCTCACTGCAAAATGCAAGACCTGAAAAATGTGAGCTATCATATGTGGAGAAACTGTTAATGGTTTGGAATGTATTGAAGAAAAAACATAAAAGCTAATCCCGCTCAACACATTGATGATCTCTGAAAAGGTACGAACTCCATTGCAATTAGCTGTATCTGAAAACCTGCTAGAGGGTCAGCTCTGGGGCAGTTCCAACTATACAGTAAACAGCAACAACAACAAAGAAAAAGTAAGACCAGGTTCCCATGTGGTTCACAGAACATCTAAATTGTATAGCATCATGTATTACAAAAAAAAAAATATTACAGACAAAAAGTGCCATAAGCCTGTTTTTAATTAAACTGCATTCACTTGTAGAATTCCTTTTTAAACAGTCACAGCTACATAAAGTGCCATCTACCAAAGAACTATCTCAAATTCTATAGCTTTCTAAACCAAAAGAATAAACTAAGCCAAGTAAGAACTCAATCATGTGGATAAATTATTCCCTTACAAAATTGTTCTTTGATTTTTTTGAATACTTGAATAGCATTAAATAGTAAATAGAAAAAAATTATGAAGTTGTGTGATAAATTCTCAATTTGACATACTAAATGGATTCCAAAGTTTTCAAGTTTGTTTCCAGCCAGTCAACAACATTTATTGAGTGCCTGCTGAGCCCGGAGCATCACACTGAGTTTGGTGAATGAGAGCATTTATCACACAATTTCATGATAGAAGGTTTTAGAATATTACTATTTCCCATGGTGATTTTATATTTCTTTCATTTCTTCTAATCTCTCCATATGCTTCATGTTCTATTGTACCCCCTCCTAAACTTACCTATTCTCTAACTACCCCAAGGAGAAACTGAACACACTTCCAATTATAGGCATCTCTACTTTCTTCTTTAAAGTTTTGCTTAAGTAATATGTTAAATCAATCAAAATGAGGTAAAATAAAATGTGCCTAGGAAGATGACGGCAATCAAAATAACAAAGAGTTTAAAGTTATTCATAGTTGACTCAATAGCCGTGATAACAACAAAAAAGAAATGTAAATGACAGTAAGTATTCCATGTGTGTAGATAACTTTTATCATATCATTTATTTTATGTCTTCATTAATTTTGCAAATTTGCATAATATAAAAAGGACTCCTTGCACAAAGGTTAAAACATTGCATCCAGGTACCAACCAAAAAGGGTTGTCAGTTTGAGTCCATCTGTTACTCTGTGAGAGGAAGATGAGACAGTCTGCTGCACAGCATTGGTGTTGACCACTTGGCAGTGAATTTCCTTTTGGCCTTGATGTTCTTTCTTTTACACCAGTCTCAGATAGTGGAGTGAATGATTTCATCTCACAAAGTAAGGGAACTTGGTGAATTTTTCCTCTTACTCTCTTAATGATCAGAAGGCTTTTCCCATGAAGTAATGTTAAAAGGAAATGCTCCATCTTTACACAATCTCATTCAAATATTTTCTAATAGAAAAGAAGGAATTATTTTATTATCATTCATGCTTCTTTTAGAATCAAGTGCATGGTTGCATGTTAGGAGTATGAAATCATATGCTGTACTAATATTCATAAATTCATTAATTTTAAGTTATAGTTTCAAAGAGAACAGTGGAAGTGTTACACTACAGTCTTTTTAAAGTTTTTATTTTTTTAATAATTTTAATGAGCATTTACAGAGATTTTGGATTTCCATTCATTTATTATTGCACTTCTCTCCCCTCCCATACTTCCCATCTCCCACCTCCCCCAGTTCGCTCCTTTCTTTCAAAAGTAAAAGAAATATTATTCAAAATGGGTGAGCCTGGAGAACATTATGCTAAGTGAAATATCTCAGATGCAAAAGGACAAATATTGCATGGTGCCACTGTTGTAAAATGAACTGCTATCAGGGTGGAGGTAAGACTGAGAAAAACTGGATAAATTGTGTATACTGCACTGAAACAGATGAGGGAGTGAATAATTTAAAAGTGATGTATGATAGGGTATTACGGTTATCACAAGAGTCTACAATTAAGGTTGCATAGTGGAATGTACTAGGGGCAGTTGGAGGGGTACTGGGGGATTGTGTACCAGGGAGGGAGTGTTTCTTTTACACTACAGTCTTTTAAAGAAACTGCTATCTGACTTCTACTTCAATAATGCCTCCTTTGAAGATCAGGCGTGAATGTTTTTCTTCCAAGACTATTAATAATTTTTCCTTCTTACATCAAAACTTTCTCTTAAATTGAGGTTTGCCTTTCATGTATATTCAGTAACCAGGGGATATTTTTAACTTTTAATTAGATGTTATTAGTGCTATGAAATTTGTGGTCATAGTTTCCCTCTGAGATATATTCACCTTTATAATCCAAAAGCCTAATTTTGTTTTAAATAACATAATAGCATGGATCAATGTCCATAGTTCTTGATCTCTTTAAAGCAAAACCATATGAGCAGCCATTATATTTATTTATTCTCACAGCTTTCACTTTTACAATTAAAAATTACTCCTGGGCCATAAAAGCAAATAAATCCATCTTGGAAGAAATACAGCTGACTAGTTCTTATATTATTTTTACTATTATTGCTGTTGTTGTGTGCAGTCAAGTAGAAACTGGATTATAGCTGACCCAGAGAGTTTTCAAAGAAAGTGAATTGTACAAAAGGAAATTGTTCGTCTTTCTCCTAGGGAGCTGTTGGCAGATTCAAGCCATGTGCCTTTGGAATTGCAGTACAGCTTCTTACTACAAGGCTGCTGGAGCTCCCTACTCCTTAGATTGGTGGATGATGCAATTTTATCTCACATTCCTTGGACATTATATTAGGAACACACACTTCTCCAAAGAAAGGCATTATGCTTACTAAAATAGAGAGTTAGCAAAATAGAACAGACTTAGGAAGGATGTAGATAGATACAATAGATTAAAAAATGAGTTCAAGAAATGTAGAGTGTTTGAAGATGGTACAAGACTTTGTACTGTTATACACACAGACACTATGAGATGGGACAGACCCAATGGCACCTAAAGAAAACAATTTCCAATTTCTATTTAAAATGTATATATAATCATGTTATAGAACTTGGAAAAAGAAATTTATTCATTTATTTAATAAATAATGATTCAACATTTAAATAAAACCACAAACCCATGTCATTGCTCGCTTTTTTCCTATCACAGATACATGCAAGGAATTCTGATAACTGAAGTTACAAGGAAATACAATTTTCCAAATGGATTATTTGTAAAACAAAAATTTGAGATTTCCCCCCCTAAAATAGACTGTCTCATATATGATAATAGATATGGAAATTATATTTTATTCAGAATACTAACATTGCTTTCATCTATTTGCTCAACTCATTGAACTGAGGATAAAGATAGGTTATGTTGTCATTTGATCCAACCTAGCTGTGCATAATGTTTAAATGGTCAGAAAAGTATAAATGCTGCCATTGGGTTCACCTTTAAAACCTATGGGGATTCAGTCTGTGGGAGTACTGACATTATCCTGCTGAAAGAAAAGCCGTGTTTATCATTTCTGGTTTGCCTTTGTGGGTGAAATTATCACTGATTAACACGCACAATTATGAAACTGCTTTAGCTCTGCAAAATCATTGGTCTGGGATTAGAATGAATAGGAGTATTACCTCGAGCGGAGAATTTTATGAGAGCTTTATGAGTACAACTCCAACAGAAGACACTGAGAAAAACCAAGCCGGGTCTCCTAGGAGTCACACAAGTGACGGCAGTGCACATAACGATCCTCCGTTCATCAGCATGGCACTATGGCGAGCTGACTGGCCATATCGGCTTAAGGTTGTGTCAAGATATGATCACTACCCATGGAACGCGTTTGGTTTTTATGCACCCACATTTTAAATAAATATATGAGACCCATAGTGTAAAAAATAACAGAAATTATAAAGTCAAAGAGGACTATAAAAAAAACAAAGAATTTATATATGTACAAAAAATTTTATTTTCCAGTGTGGGGACATAATGAATTAAGAAATATTGTCAGGAATTGATGTCACAATTAATAAGAAATAGACAGTTTTCTAAAGATATAACATTAATTTACATATAACTAAACTTAACTGTGTAGTATATAGGAAGCTCTAATAGCCTAGTGGTAAGAAACTGTACTGCAAGCCCAAAGATTCGTTGTGTTGAATTCACTAGATGCTCCGTGGGAGAAGGATGAGCAAGCAGTCTCCTCCAGAGCATTTTACCAACTCCAAAAATGTGCTGGAGGGTCAGCTATGAGTCAGTTCCAACTTGATGGTAGATAACATAACAACATGGAAGTATGTCTGGGGAAAATAAGGTAATGTGACTGAAGATTTTCTCTACATTTCTTTTAAGTTGATAAACTAGGAAATTGAAATATAATACATGATGCAGACTTAAGAAATATTGAAATATTGAAAAGGTAACGTGCTGAAAATAAAATATGTAAATTTAAAGACTAAGATGTACCTGGTCCAAGTCACGGTATTTTCAATTGCTACATAGAAATCGGAAAATGGGACAGTGAGTAGAGGAGAATAAAAAAGAATTGATGCCATGGAACTCTGGTGTTGGAGAAGAGTGTACTGCCAAAATAAGAAACAAAAGTGTTGTCAAAGAAGTACAATCAGTGTGTCCTTCAGATATAAGGAGTGCATTGCAGGGAGGCTTATGGAAGGGGGAGGGGAGATGGGAAGAAAAAGTGCAAAAATGAAAAAAATTAACATTTAAAAATTAGATTAAATGATAGTGAAACTTCATTACATGTACTTTGGACATGTTTTCAGGAGGGGCTAGTCATTTTGAAAGCTATAATGCTAGAAAAGATAGAGTCAATGAAAGAGAAGACCTTCAGAGATGATTGACAGCGACTGAAACACAGGGCTTGAGCAGGGCAGAAATTGTGACAGTGGCACAGGATAGGGCAAGGTTCAAACATGTTGTTGATAGAATATAGATGAGTCATAAGTGACTGGACCGCCACCAAGAGAAAAGAGGTTGAAGATATTATGACTGGGAAGTAAGACTGCTAGAAGGTGATTGTATCTATGATATTTGATATAATACTATCAGTATTTTTAACACTGACATAAGTTTTAAAGTAAGAAAAAAGTATAGGTGATATTAGTACTAAAGTGTATTTTTAAATTTTTACTTAAATTCTTTTTTCCTTAAACTTTATAAATCTCTTTGCCCCTTTCAAACAAAAATGTATTACAAATCTGTCAAATGATTATTAGCTAGAAATATTAGTATCAACAAAACTTGAATGCATCATTCACATCCTATCTTCTTCTGACTGAAATAAATAATGTAGACTTATTTGAAGTTTTTATAATCATATTCTTAAAGAAAGAGAGTGATTCACCTCAATCGTATCTTTTGAGCTAGTCTATTAAATACTTTCATTTACTCTCCTCTGAATAATTATCCTTTAAGCAAGCACACTTTAACTCAAGTGATTTCAAAACAATATGCCATTTTCCATAAGGATGTTGTTATGTTAAGGGGCCTTCAAATGAATTGTGAGACATAAAGAGCCTATGTACAGCACAATGTAGCACTGTCTAGTCCTGCACCATTCTCATAGTTTTTGCTGTAGTTGAGCCAGCTGTAAAGGGATACCAGGAGATATTTCCAAAAGGCGTCAAACCCACTGCTTTCCAATGTCAGATCACTATGTTGTTGTTGTTGTTATGTGCTGTCGAGTCGCCTGAGACTCAGCGACCCTATGTACAACAGCCCTAAACTCCGCTCTGTCTTGTGCCAATCGCACTGTCTC
>NW_006399824.1:10201025-10205277 GCF_000299155.1 Elephantulus edwardii | reverse complement strand
GTCAACAGTCTTGGCCCCAGCAGCCAGGAAATTAAAAGGCACATTGCCATGGGAAAGTCTGCTGTTAGGGTCTGTCCGTCAAGTCCTGATTCGCTTCAAATAAGGTTTTTCCAGCCCACAGTTCACTGTTAGCCAAATGTAGCAAATCCAGTCATCTCTCACACAATTGTGAGCAAAATAAAAACAATGAAACAGTCCACACCCAACCCTCTACCCACTTTCAGAATCCAATCACTTCACACATGAGCCTCCAAAGAAACCCTGGGAGTATAACAACTAGGCACTCAGTAATTGAAACAAACCACCTAGCAGCTCCATAAGGAAGACCCAGCCATCAGATTCCACAAAATTTAGAGCCTAGTACCACCAGAAGAGAACAAAACAGACGAATGGGACCTCCTAAGAATCAAATGCCTATGAATATAAAAAATCTTCTCAAACAGAGTAAAAAGGAAAGCCACAGAATAGAAAAAATATTTGGTAATAACAACAAATAAGCGATTCATATCTAAAATTTATAGAATACTCCAGCACCTCAACAAGAAAAAGGTAAACAACCAATCCCAAAATGGGCACAGAATATGAACAGACACTTCACCAAAGAAGACATTCAGATGGCAAACAAATACATGAACAAATGTTCAAAATTCCTTGATATCAGAGAGATGCAAATCAAGCAACTATGAGATATCATCTCACCCCAGTAACAATAGCAAAATTCAACAGAACAGCAAACAAGGAATGCCGGTGAGGCTGTGGAGAGTTTGGGACATTTATTCACTGCCGGTGGGAGTGTAAAATGGTGCAACGACTGTGGAAAGCAATTTGGAGCTTTCTCAAAAAGTTGGAAATAGAAATACCATTTGACTCAACAATGCCACTACTAAAAATATACCCTAAAGAAATCACAACCGCCATCCAAACACATATGTGCATACCCATCTTTATTGCTGCCTTATTTGCAATAATAGCAAAGAGATGGAAGTAATACAATTGTCCATCAACAAATGCATTAAAAAACTGATCTATTCATACAATGGAATACCATGCAGCACTGAAAAACAATGGACTTGTAAAACATTACACAACATGGGTGATCCTGGAGTACATCATGCTGAGAGAAATATGTCAGTAACAAAAGGACAAATACAGCAAATCAGGTCTGACATAGGAATTGGGAGGAAAATAGGGTAAGAGTGGATAGATAATGACTATTTCATTGCAACAAATGAAAGAAAGAACTGTCTAAAAGGAATATATGATTAGGCATTATATGTATGATAACAGGCCAGGATAAGAGGTATATTATTGTGAAGAGGACTGGGAGGTGGAGAGGGAAGCAGATAATAATTGTGCAACAATGAATAAATATTTAAAAAATAAAACTGAACGGGGGGAAGAGGAAGGGAGGGATAAAGGGTAAAATGTACAATAATGAATGAATGAACAAATGAATGAATGAAAACCTAACTTCTCTGTAAACATTTGTTAAAAAGCATAATTAAGTATTTTTTAAGAAAATATTAAAAGTAGTTTGGGTTCATTGTGTTTGAAATGAACATTCTCCTAGTGGTGCAGCACTGGTCTGTCAATTCGCTGGAGTTGCTGTGATGCTGAGTGCTGTGCCATTGGTGTGTCAAATGCCTTAACGGTTACCCATGGTGGACAGTATTTGATTAAGCTCCCAGATTAAGAAAGGCTTGGAAGCAGGAGTGGCATCCACTTCTTAAATAAGATGCCTATGAAAATTCTATGAACTAAGAGAAATGACAATAGTTACAGAACACGGTTCAGGTCTTTTGTTCATAGGGTCATTATAAGTCATGCTTGACTCAATGGCACTTGACAACAGCAAGCTTGATTATTTTAGTCTATAATATCTTGTGGTGTCGGCTGGATGTATGCAGCCTCTGGAGCCTGGAAGCGAGAGGCAGGTCAGCAACGCTGGGGCGTTTGTGGCATTCTGTTTGCCCCAAGTGGGTGGCCACAGAGTGGACTTGCTAGATGAATTGGGGGTCTCTGGCTCAGAATTTTCCAGTGTTTGGGTGTGCCAGAATGGTAAAATACTGAAATGTATGGCCATACCTGGAGAATAAGGGCGAGTGTCTCTCCTGAGCCTCAGTGTCAGCTGGACGCATGCGGCTTCTGGAGCCTGGAAGAGAGGCACTTATGGAACGCTGGGGCATTTGTGGCTTTCTGTCTGGCCCAAGTGGGTGGCTGCAGAGCAGACTTGCTAGATGAATTAGTCAAACATTCTTCTAGATTGTATAGCCCTGGTGTGTCCACTTGCTGTACAGAGGTAAGTTGTGATTGCTGTGAAGCTGAACACTATGACACTGATGTGTGAAATGCGGTAAGGTTACGCATGGTGGATGGTGTTGGGTGGAGCTCCCCAATTAAAACAAGCTTGGAAGCAGGAGTGGCATCCACTTCCGTAAATAGCTTGCCTCTAGAAACTCTATGAACCTGGAGAAAGGATGAAAGTCACGCAAGTGTTGAGGACTTTCATTCATAGGGTGGCTATGAGTTGCCTACGACTTGTCGGCACTTAACTACAACAACAACAACATAGCTATTTTATAACTATATGTCTGCCCATAGACCTATAATATCTATTTATTATCTATCTATCATCTATCTATCTATCTATCTTTATAATCTATCCTTTAACTCCAGTGTCTTAGTAGTAAAGAGCTGTGCTTCCAACTCAAAAGTAAAAAATTAAAACCCCCAGCTACCTGTCCACAGAAAAATAGACATTCTTCTCCCAAACAATTTATAGACTCTGAAAATGTGCTGGAGGGGCTTCTATGATTCAGTTCTAAATTGATGGCAATAAGAAATATATTTGTCTATATACCATGGACTGCTAGGAGAACAAACAAGTTTATCCTGGAAAGGGTGAAGCCAGGCTGCTCCTTGGAGGAAAGGATTCTAAAGCTTTCTCTGACATAATTTGGACATGTTGCAAGGTGGGATCAGTCCTTGGAGAGGGACATCATGCTTGAGAGGGTGGAGGGACAATGCAGGAGAGGAAGATTCTCAATGAGATGGATTGATTCAGTCACTGGGGTAATGGAATAGATGTGTTGGAGACTATGATTGGTGCAGGATGGAGCAGGGTTTAGGGCTGTTGTACATAGGGTGGCTGTGAGCACATAACAACAACCAACACCATGTATAATTGTGTATGTACTTTGTTGTTGTTATTAGGTGCAGTCAAGTTGAGTACAACCTATAGTGACTTTATGAACAAAAATGTTCTATCCTGTGCCATCCTCACACATCCTGACATACTAGAGCGCATTGCAGCAGTCACCAAGCCAATACACCTGGTCAAATGTCTTCCTCTCCTTCACCAACTCAGCACCCTTCCCGGCATTTTGTCCCTCTCCAAGGATTAGCCTTTCCTAGCAACAAACATGCCCAAAGTATGTGAGGTTAAGCCTCATCATTCTTCCATCCAAAGAGCACTCCAGATGCACCCTTTCTGAGACATATCTGTTTGTTGTCTTGGCCAACCATGGGATGTTCAGTGCTCTTTTCCAACACCACAGCTCAGTTCTTCTTCTGTATCCTTATTTATCATCCAAATCTCAGACGGATAGCAAGTGATCTGAGAGTATGGCCTGAATCAGACCAAGCTGACATTATTCTCTAGAATTTGGAGAGGTCCCTAACTACAGAATTTTACCAGTGCACTGTATCTCCTTATTTCTTGATTGCTGGTACCAAGGGTGTAAATTGTGGATAAAAGCAAGGTGAAGCTGTACTTGCATATTGTCATTGCTGGTGAGCTGGAATTGACTCACCCGTAGCTGACCCTCAGGTGGTCATTTAGAGACTATAAGTTAATTACATGTGAGGAGATTGCTCATCTTTTTCTCACAAAGCAGCTGGTAGATTTGAACCATTTGCCTTTTTTGGCAGCACAATTTCTTACCCATTAGACTGCTAGAGCTTCGTGTGTGTGTGTAGAGTATTTATATAACTTATAAAGCTGTTAGTATATATATTTATGCGTGTGGTGGTTGTTGTTGTTGTTGTTGTTATGTGCCATCGAGTCACCTGCGGCTCACAGCGACCCTATGTACAACAGCCCTAAACTCCGCTCTGTCCTGTGCCAATCACACTGTCTCTGACACTCCCATCCCAATTATCAAAGTCACTGAATCAATCCACCTCATAGAGGGCCTTCCTCTCCTGCGCCGTCCCTCCACCCTCCCAAGCATGATGTCCCTCTCCAAGGACC
>NW_006399824.1:10158600-10189870 GCF_000299155.1 Elephantulus edwardii | reverse complement strand
TGGTCATTGTCCAACTCTCTGATGCATAACAAGTGATTGCGAAGACCATGGCCTGTATCAGACGCACCTCAGTCTCCAGAGAGACACCATTGCTCTCCAGTACTTTGAAGAGATCCCTAACAGCAGACTTTCCCATAGCAATGTGCCTTTTAATTTCCTGGCTGCTGGTGCCAAGAGTGTTGATTGTGGAGTCAAGCAAACTAAAGCTGTGTACAATCTCAATCTCTTCACCATCCCTCCTGATGCATCATCCATCCTGATGCAGATCACTATAGCAAACTTAACAATCAAACATTTTTTATTGAAACTAAGTCTAATAAATTATGAGGTTCTCTATTATTTTATGTACCATTAAGAAAGGCAAAATAACACTGAATTAAGTGTAATGTAATAATATTGCTGGTGAGACACATTGTAGTATAATAGTTTATAAAATCTAAAGGGTGGATTTTAAATACAACAACACAAACAGGAGAAAATAGCACTACCTAGTAGAAAGTACAGCCTCATAAATAAAATATATCTAACATTTTTCATTTCCTAATAGCTGTTTTCTAAAACGTAGACGTTAAGTGTGAAATCAATTTTTCAATATATTTTATTTAACATACAAAATATCCACCTAATATACATGTAAGATTATTAATGAAATACTTTGCATCCTATTATTTTTTTCTCATTTCAGTAAGTGTAAAAAAGTTTTTTTAGTGTTTTTTCATAATTTTTTAATTGTTATTTTAACGAAAGTTTACAGAAAACTTGGATTTCCATTATATTGTGAATTCTTCCACTGGGAAGGTCATTGTTGTTATTCCTTTGAGTAGGAGCTGACTCGCAGCTGACCCTCCAGCAGGTTTTTAGAGGTTGTAAATCCCATAAAAGGACATTTCCCTTTTTAGCTGGTGGGCTTGAATGATGTGCCTTTCAGTTGGCAACACAACTTGTTACTGCTAGGCTATCAGAGCTGTAGTTGACACTCACCATATTTTAAATATGACTAAACCATCTGTGGTTAGTAGCTGTCCTATTGGACATCACATATACAGATAATTTATATCACTGTGAAATTTCTATTAACCAGTACTGATCTGGTGAGGGCAAAGGTAATAAAATACTGTTATTGTTGTTATGTGCCATTGAATCAGACCTAACTCATAGCTGACCCTCTAGAGAACTTTCAGATACTGTAAATCACATGGGAGATTATTCTTTGTCTCACAGAGAAGCTGGTAGATTAGTTCCATCTGTCTTTGGGTGGCCAGCACAACTATCCAAAAGTAGTTAAGAGAGGCATTTGCAATAAGTTGAGGCAAACGGAGAAAAATAGAGACAAATAACTCAGGCTTGCTAGTTAGAGAATGTTTCTAGTGATTTCCTCCCATTTGCCATGTGTGATATTTAAGTGGAACTTTGTTGTGTGTGGTCAACTCAGAATCAACTCATATCTGACCTTCCAGCCAATTGTTCACCTTTTCCTGTGAAGCAACTACCTTTAGGCTGACAATGCAGATCCACACCACTAACTCACCAGAGTTGCCTATAAGTTGAATATATGTTTAATTTTGGGATTTTAATAGAGATAGAGATAGAGAGATATAAACAGTTTCACCTAAAATTCTTATTGACTATGATAATATCCTTACGAATTTAATTATCTTTAGGTATAAATCATTTTTGCTGAATTAAGTAAGCACCAAGGCAACAAATTGTGGCTAGCATTGAGAAGAATGAGAATCTCCAAACAATTGTGCTCATATGAAACCTGTACATGGACCAAGAAACTGTTGTTCAAACAGAACAAAAAACGCTACATGATTCAAAACCGAAAATAGACGGGATCAGGGATGTAACTGTTGTTCATACCTATTCAATCTATATTCTGAACAGACAGCTTAGGAGGTTGGACTTTATGAAGAAGAGTGTGGCATCAGGATTGAAGGAAGACTCATCAACAAATTATACGTTGTTGTTGTTATTAAGTGCTGTCGAGTCACAGGCGACTCACAGCAACCCTATGAAGGAGAGTCCTCAACACTTGGGTGTCTCTCATCCTCAAAACCTTGCTTGCCAAAACTGAGGAGAACTTGAAGCTTTTGCTGCAGAAGTACAAGAACTGCAGTTTCAATAAAAACAAAGGAGCTCACCATTGGAACAATAGGTTATAAGTTGTTGTTATGTGCTATCAAGTTGCCTATAACTCAAAATAATCTAATGCACAACGGCTCTGAGACCTGCCCTGTCCAGAGCCAATCTCATTGATTCCGACACATCTACCTCTGTTGCCCCAGTTCTCATTCAGAGTCTTCTTCTCCTGCATTCTCCCTTCACCCTTCAGAACATGATGTCTTTCTCCAAGGACTAGTTCCACCTGGCCATGTCCCCAAATTTGTGAGACAAAACTTCAAAATCCTAGCCTCCAAGGAGAAACGTTGTTTCATCAGTGGAGAAAAGATTGAGGTTGTAAATTATTTCATCTTGCTCAGATCCAGAATTAACATGTTTTGAGAAGGGTGCAACAATGAATGAATGGAGTCCCAAAATCTTGTAGATGTTCATTGAAATGAAAAATAAACAACCTAAAAAAAAAAAAGAATTAGACACACACACACAAAAAAAAATTTTTTAAAAATCAAATGACAAATTGGGAAAATTAGTTGGTAAGGTCCTCTCCAGATTGCTAAAGCACAATAGTGTCAGTCTTGAGACTAAGCTGCACTCGATTTAGACCATGATCTTCTCAATTGCTTTCTATGCATCTAAGTGGTGGACAATGAATAAAGATGATAGAAGAATCAATGTCTTTGAGTTGTAGTGCTGAAGGAAAAATACTGAACATACTATGAACTGAGAACAAATAAATCTGTCCTAGAGAGGGTGAAACCAAGTTGCTCCTTGGAAGCAAGGGTTTTGAAGCCCCATCTCACCTATTTTGGGCATGTTACCAGGAAGGACCTGTCATTGGAGAAGGACATGATGCTGGGAAGGGTGGAAGGTAAGCACAGAAGTGGAAGATCCTTTATGGGATATATTGACATAGTAACTGTGGCAATGGAATTAGATGTGTGAAAGACAATGAGGTTGGCTCAAGAGAGGACAGGGTTCAGAACGATAGTTTATAGAGTTATTATGAGTTGTAGTTGACTCCACTGCACATAACAACAACAAAGGCACTAGGGGGAAAAGGACCAATAATTTATATTGATGCTCAAAGGTGGTTTTGTTCAAAATGGACAGAGAAAGTCAGCTCAAGTATTAATAATTCATTATCAATCTAAAATTATGTGATAAAAAGAAATATTTATATTGTTTCTTTTCTAATATGTGTTTGTGTGAGCTTGTGAATGTTTATGTGCTATTTCAGTTCTAACAAATATGTTCTGGAAAACTGTCTTACAAGCAAAAATGGAGATTTGGTATTTATATGAATATTGTGATTATTATAGACCACAAAAGTGACTATTTTGCTGGCCAAGTCAGTGTGCAAAGTGTCCATTAGAAGTGAGCTTGTGTAAATTATTAAGATGACTGCTAAATCTGCTGCTCTTAAGGAAAGCAATGCACTAAACAGAAGCTGACAAGTTGTTCTTAGTTCTTTCTCTGAGGGGCATCTCCTTTACAATTATCATGATAAATAAGAAAATTTCATTGAATTCTTAATCTTTTCATCAAAACTATGATTCTTTTAAGGTTAAAATAACCCCAGATTGTTGATTCTTATTTTATGCTCCTTAGTTATAGGACCTGGAGATCTTGGAAGTAGAACTTCTAAATACTCTAAGATATATTTCCCTCTTTCTCCCTAGAGAAAGCCCTCTTTGCAACAATCATACATAATAGAGCAAAATTATAAGGAAAAACTTATGAACACAAAAACAAAGAAAGGAATGAATGAAGAAAAAAGAAAGAGAAGAAAGAAGATCAGCATGCATTTTGAAGGAGGTTACTGGCTTGTAATTGTTGTTGTTATGTGTCATCAAGTCAGCTATGATTCATGACAACCTATGAACAACGGTTCTTAAGCTTGCCTTATCTAGAGTCAGACTCACCTAACTCCATTGCCACAGTTAATATTTCAGTCCATCCCACCCAGGTTCTTCCTGCAATGATGCTTCCAAAAATGACATCCTTTTCCAAGAACTAGTCCCTCCTGCCAGCATGACCAAAGTATGTGAAGTGGAGCTAGTTTCAAAATCCTTGCCTCCAAGGAATAACCTGGTTTCATCATCTCCAGAAGAGATGTGTTTGTTCTCTTTGCAATTCACAGGATGTTCAATACTCTTCTCCAGAGTCACAAATCAATGGAATTGATTCTTCTTCTATCATATTTAGTAGTTACCTATCTCTCAAAGGCATAGAAAACAATTGAAAAGATAATGGCTTGGATCAGAAGCACCTTAAATTTCTAGACTGACTCATTGCTCTTTAGCAATTTGGAGAGGTCCTTTGCAGAAGATTTTCTCAATGTAACTTGTCTTTTCATTTCTTGGGTACTGGTGCCATGGCTGTTGATTGTGAACCTGAACAAGATGAAATATTAACAAACTCAATTTTTTCCTCCCTCTATCATGATAATGTCCTGGTGGCACAGATTTGTGTTTCTTGATATTGAGACACAATTCATATTAAAGGCTGTATGTAGTACTTATCTTTTGCAGCAAATGCTTCAATTATTCCTCATTTCTGAGTATAGTTGTGTCATCTGCATAATGCAGATTCACTAGGTAAAATTAATAAATGGACCTTCACTTCTTTGAATCTTTGAGTTTTCATAGTCTCAAATTTCCAGCAGGATCACTGGCCTATCATTATTGAAATGGTCTTAGAAAAGTTACTGGAGAGAAGGGTTTATATAGCTTTAAACTGTGAGGTAAGATAACACTACTGTTAAATGTCTAGCCTACACTATTTCTAACCCCCTGTTGATGTTGTTATTAAGTGCCGTCAAGTTGCTGGCGACTCATAGCGACCCTATGAAATAGAGTCCTCCACGCTTGGGTATCTCTCATCCTCTCTCCAGGTTCATAGGGTTTTTGGAGGCAAGCTATTTATGGAAGTGGATGCCATTTCTGCTTCCAAGCTTGTTTTAATTGGGGAGCTCCACCTCACTCTCTGTCCACATTGGGTAACCAGCCATTAGTGCATTTGACACATCAGTGTCACAGTGTTCAACCTCGCAGCAACCACAAGTTACCGCTGTACGGCAACTTGTACACCAGGGCTATATAATTTGTACGACCTAGAGGAATGTTTGAACAAAAACAATGAAAGACAAGCCCGAGGGCCACGGATTAAAAGTCACCACCTTTGGCTTGGTAGCATCGCCTTCTGTCCACTGGGCCAACTGATCTCTCTCTCTCTATTGTTGTTAAGTGCTGTCGAGTCACAGGAAACTCATAGCGACCCTATGAAGGAGAGTCCTCAGTGCTTGGGTGTCTAACCCCCTAGTCAATAATTTATTAAAAAATGTCTTAATAGTTCTCCAGAAGGGGATAAGGTTAATGGGTGCTTTCCTGATCCTG
This sequence comes from Elephantulus edwardii, assembly GCF_000299155.1. Lineage (NCBI taxonomy): Eukaryota > Metazoa > Chordata > Mammalia > Macroscelidea > Macroscelididae > Elephantulus > Elephantulus edwardii. The sequence goes on along the minus strand of NW_006399824.1, from coordinate 10,184,351 downwards.
TGGAAGAGCGGCCTTACCTTGACCGTGGAGCTCTGGCACATCCTGACACATCCAACCTCTGCTCCCACGTGAGAAACCCCCTTACATTATCTGCTCTGGGTTGCCTGGTGGGTTGTAACTGACAGCTGGCAATGTCAGATTGGTTGTCCTTCTATTTCCTTTAAGGAGTGTCAGGATGTTATTAAGGGCAGCCACGAGACATTGCTCTGCATCTGATTTCTACTACGTTCTGGGGGCTGTGGCATCTACCAAGCGGCTCTATACCTGACTTTGCTACCAGTCCTTACCCTAAAAAGTCTTTCCCAGCTTCATTGCTAAACTGTAAATAGCCATGTTACAAAATAATGAGTGGTTTTTTTAAAGCTGGAGGCCCCTAAAAGGCCTACATAGAAGGCAATGAGTGGAGTGGGCATGGTGTGTGTATGAAGCAGCCCAAGTGTCTGCACTTTCCCAGTGATGTCATCAGAATCATTAGGAATGACAGGGAATTGGGTAAGTTTGTAAGAGTGAGATCTCACTTTGCAACTAGATAAATGAAGACATAGCTCCAGCAGACATGAGCTTGGAGAAACCCAGGCTGGATTTTGCCATATATCAGAATCAAGGCATGCACTATCATGGTGTGTGTGTGTGTGTGTGTGTGTGTGTGTGTGGGTGTGTGTGTGTGTGTGTGTGTGTGTGTGCGCATATTTAAATACTTGGCAGAAAATGCCATGTGACTGCTTATTGAGCTTGATGTGAGTTCAAGTTACCATTGAATACCTCCGCGAGCTTCCTGTACCCATTCCTCTAGGGAAATTCCTTTGTCTTTCACACAGAGCTCTGTTGTTTGAGTAGGAACTGACCCATAGCTGACCCTTCTGTGAATCTGCACAGGCAGTAAATCACCAGAGAGAGGAGTGTCCATTTTTCTTCCTGGAAGCAGCTGGTGGATTCAAACCTCATTATTTTGGGATTGCAGCACAGTTTCTTAGCATTAGGTCACCAGAGCTCACTATCCAGACAACAATCTATCCTAGAAAGAAAGGAACGTTAAAATCTGAGTTTGTTTCATTGATATATTGACATTCACCCTCTTAGCCAACATCTTGCTAAACTAAGGAAATGTAATTCTCTTCTGTCACACAAACCTGTGGAGTTAAATAAAAAGTTTCTGAAGTTTTGCACTATTAAGCAAACAAAAATTTGGAAGAAGTGCAACTAGAGTGCAACTTGGAGACAATAAAAGCTTTACCTCACATACTTCAGAAATGTTACAAGAAGAGACTGTTCCTTGGAGAGGATATCATGTTTGGAAAGGTGGAGGGCCAGTAAAGGAAGGAAGACCCTCAACCAAGTGGATTGACACAGTGACTGCCCCAGTGGGCTCTAGATGTGTCAGGAAGTGTGAGGATCGCAGAGGAGAGGACAGGGTTTAAATATGTTGTTCATAGGTTCACTCTGGGTGGCACTCAACTCAATGTACAACAACAACAACATCATTTAATAACTAGTTACTTTAGTCATTAATCTTTCAAGTTGAAATAGGCCAATGTTGTTGTTGCTGATTGCCTTTAAATCAAGCACAATTCATAGCGACCCTATGAAAGAAAGGCCTGAAGCCTTTTTATAACTATCGACCTTTATCAAGTTCAGAGTTTCAAAAATGCATGGATACTGTATCATTATATTTCTACCAGCAAATATAGATGTAATTTTTCAAGATATTTCAGAAGGCTAGAGAGGAGTGACCTCTCCACACTGATCTAGCAGTAAATAAATTGCCTTTGCTAGCCGAGATTCCCATATCACTTCTTTTCCCTATTCTTTTACTTTAATTTACTCATCTATTTTTAATAAAATGGAAATTGACAGAGGAATTAAAATTTTGAATACAGGATGAAGCTAAGAAATAGAAAAATGGCCAGGCTTACTAGGTCTGATTAAGATAAGTGGAATCACTAAGATTATGGCCTTTTGTCATCTTTCAGTGCTAGAAAAAACTCCCCGGTTTAGCATCTTTTTTGTTGTATGTGTTGTTGTTGTTGGGTACTGTTGAGTCTGAACCAACCCATAGCTGACCCTCTGGCAGGTTTTCATAAGTAGTTAGTTAATCACACAGGAGATTGCAGTTGGTAGGATTCAAACCAAGTGCCTTTGGGATTGCAGTGCAGCTTCTTGCCATTAGGACACCAGCCAGAACTCCTTGTAGTTAGTGCCATAAGTTTTCTTATAAGTATCTTTGTTGTAGATAGTGTCATTATAGTTAGATCTGATTAATCTCATCTACCTTGGATTGGTTCCAAAACTCATAAAGCAAATAATAAAACCAGGGAGGCATACTCCCTAGACTAATCAGCCTTACAACCCACATTCATTGGCATCAGGTTGGAACTGACTAATAGCTCACCCTCCAGTGAGTTTCTTAGGATTTCAGTCACATGGGAGGAGCTTGCCCATCTCTCTTCTGCCATGTAAGATCAAAAGGGCTGCATCTACTCAGGGGATAACTCAGAAAGCATAAAGGAATAGAATAGATTAGTGGAAACAAGGATCACAGGGTCAAAATGGAGAGTGTGATTCTCTGGTGGGTGTTGTAATTAATGTCATAAACCAAAATGTAAATGTATGATTGAATGTAAAACCAAATTGCTTTGTAAACTTTCACTCAAACCTCAGTAGAAATAAATAAATACATGAAAATCAACCATTATAATCTTGTTATATGTACAGATAAAAAGAGGAAGACCCTCAATGTGATGGGAATGGTGGCAACAATAATGGGTTCAAGCAGAACAGAAATTGAGAGGATGCTCAGGATCAAGCAGTGTTTCTTTCTGTTACACCCAAGGCTGGTTGGAACCAATCAGCATCTAACAATAATCATTTAAAACTCAGCAGCCATAACTTCCTCATTTTATTTGTTAGTTTGTTGTTACTGTGTACTGTTGAGTTGGAACCGGCCCATAGCTGACCCTCCAGCAGGTTTTCAGACTCAGTTTAACTGCACAGGAGAAGATTGCCCATCTTTCTCCCTCCGAGCAGCTGGTGGATATGAACATAATATATAAAGAAATATAACAGCTCCATTTTGTCTGGTTTTGAACATTATATGACTGGAATCACACACTGTGTAATAGTTTATGTCTGGTGTCAACACAATGCTAGTTAAGATTTATCTATATTAATATTTTATCTTCTTACAATTAAGGAATAATATTTTAGTACTACTAAAATATGAATAGAGTACACTTAAGTACTATATATACTAAATATGAAAGTAGTACAAAATGCACTAGGGAGCTCTGGTGACCTGGTGGCAAGAAACTGCCCTGCATTCCTGAAGGCACATGGTTCGAAGCCACCAGCTATTTTGGGAGAAGGATGGTCAATCTCTTCCTGTGCGATGAACTTCTTCTGAAAACCCACCAGAGGGTCAGCTGCAGGTTGGTTTTGACTCAGTGGTACACAACAACAATTTATACATCATTTTTTCTTTTACCAGCTGTTTGGGAAGTTTCCAGTTTAGGGTTATTACAATGAATGCTTCCATGATTATTTTTGCATATGATTTCTACTCCATATCAAAATATATTCCTAGGAGAAAAAAAAATCTGAGTTTTATGTGTGTTTAAATTTATGAAATATATTTAAACTTGGTTATGGAAGTTTTATGAACTTACATTACTGAAAACAATAAATATCTATTCTTCTACATACATAAACACCTGAAATTTGTTTTTTCTTTCTTTCAATTACTATTCATAAAAACTTTAATCAACTTTTTCTTGATAACTAAAAATTATTGAGTACTTTCATTTTCTTTATTACATATTTAGATCTCTTCTTTATTCAAAGCTCTTGCTTTTTAAATATTTTAATGACTTGTATTTCTTTGTATTTCGTGCTTTTAAATTTTTTTGTTTTTTAGACTACTTCTCTATATTGTTTCCATCTCACCTCATTGAAACAATAACTCAAATTTTTATGATACAATTTATTTTTTATTATATTTTATGATTAATATTACTTTTTCTTTATCAAGTTCCAGGCCCTTTAGTATTTAATTTATTTTCTTTTCCTACATATCCACTGTTGTTGTTGTTGTTAAGTGTCATTGAGTTGTCTGCCACTTATTCTGACTCTATGCACAATAGCTATTAACTCTGTGCTATCCCCAGCCAGTCTCATTGTCTCTGTGATACCTAAACCCATTGTACCAGTCATTGTGTCAGTCCATATCATCCAGGGTCATCATTTCTTGTGCTGTTCCTTTACTTTTCCAAGGACTGGTCCTTCCTGGCAACCTGTGAAAGTACAGGAGTCAGAACTTCAAAATCCTTGCATCTAAGGAGCAACTTGGTTCACCCTCTCTAGACAAACTTTTTTGTCTCTTGGTAGTCTGTGGAATGTTCAACATTCTTCTCCACCACCACAACTTAAAGACATTGATCCTTCTTCTGTCATCTTTAGTCATTGTCCAGCTCTCTAATGCATGGCAAGTAATTGCAAAGACCACGACATGGATCAGGTGTACCTGAGTCTACAGACCGATATTGTTGGTTTTTAGCACTATGGAGAGGTCCCTGACAACATATCATTCTAACACAATTCATGTTTTGATTTCCAAGAGATTGATTATAGTAAGCAAGCTAAAACTGTTAATAATCTTAATCTCCTCTCCACATATCCACTAGGAAAATTTTAAATTATTTAATTGGTGAAAGAGTCAATTTTCTTCTCTCCTTTTACATGAAGACACTAAATTGTCTTAATACCATACATTTAACTATTACTTATTCCTAGTTTTTAATGCTGCCTTTTTCTAAAATACTAAATTCATATGCATTGTCCCTATTGCTGATCTATCTTTTGTCTGTCCTTCCAACTATGGAATAACATGTCAAAATACTGTTTCTTCCTGTAGCCTCTTGAAAATTATCCTATTTAAATGTTCAGTTAAGAAATAAAACATTTCTTTATCATTATGGTTAAGTAAAAATCATTCAAAGAAAAATGATCTGAATTCTAGTTGTCTGTGTTTCCTGAAGTAATGGAAATTTAAATGTCCTTTCTCTGCTGATCTCCAGCAGATTTACTTAATGCAATTTCTTTTGGTTCTTTAACTGCTGCTTCCATGGGCATGAATTATAGATTTAAGTGAAATAATCCTTGACAACGTCAATCTTTTCTTCATTTATTATATAAATATTTTTTGTGCTTTGAAAGACCTTGTTAAAGTAAAAAGCAGATATTTCAGCCTGAAGACTGAAGTGTAACTGATGTAAGCCATTGTTATTTTAGTCATTGCATGAGCATGTGAAACCTGGTTAATAAAGAAGGCTGAAGAATGTGTGTCTTTGAATTATGGTGCTGCTGAAGAATATTGAATATTCCACAAATTTCCCACAGAATAAACAAATCTGTCTTGGAGGAAATGGAATTGTATTAATCCTTTAGCAGCAAAGGTGGTGACCACTTCTCACAAAATCTGTATATGCTTTCAGGAGAAAACATGGGAAATCTTAAAGAAGTACATCTTTCTTGAGAAAGTAGAAGGTTCATGAAACTAGGAAGATCCTCAATTAACTGGAGAGGCAAAGTGGCTGTAACAATTGGTTCAAATGTAGAAATGATTGTTGGAATTTTCTTAGACTAGGTAATGTTTTATTCTTGTGTACAAAGGTTTGCTATAAGTTAGAACCTACAAGAGAACACCAAAAAAGAAAACCTCAAAAACCAACCAACCAGCAAAACAAACAAACAAACAAGCCCCATCCCCTATATTAATTACTTAAGGGAAGGGGTAGTTTTTCTTCTGATGAAGAAACAGCAGGTTATTACAGATCCATTTCCCCACTGAGAATATTTAGAAAATCTAGGTACAGTCAAACAGAACAAAACAATACTTCTAAAGGCAACTTCTAAAAGTACTAACATGGAAACTGAGGCTTGAGAAACTGAAAGTACAGAGTAAATGATCTTGTAAAAATGATCAAACATTGTCCATGACTATGTTTACTTAGTGTCCTTGTCAGTTCTGTTTATTAAACAAAGGCTCAGATTCCAGGTAGATGCTAGACAGAGGACACAGTTGAAAAAAATGAGACAGAAAAGGAAAAATAAATGGTAACTCTTAGTGTTCCTGGAGAGAAGGGAGAAGCAGAAAACAATCACACAGTTCCATTATTACTACGCTAAATTCCCCCGGAATTACTGTTCAATTCAGAGTCTTTTCAATTGCTTCATATGTTTGTGGAAATTGCACAATGAATAAAGAAGAAAAAATAAGAACTGATACTTTTGAATTGTGGTGTTGGCAAAGAAAATTGAATATGTCACAGACTGCCAAAATAATAAACAAATCAGTCTTAGCCAAAGTGCTCTTTAGAGTCAAAGATAGTGAAACTTCATCTTAAGTACTTCTAGTGTGCTGTCAGAAAAATCCAGTCTCTGGAAAAAGATATAATTATTTTGAGTTCCTAGAGATTTTAGGAGTCCTGATTGTGAATCAGACTATGACTTTAAAGATGGACAGTGCAAATCCACTAACTGCTGTCTAGAAAAAAGATAGATAGTATCTTCCTCTGAAGATTTATAGTCAACAAAATCAAATAGAGGATCACTGGGGAAATGATATAAGTTGATAACGGTAGATTGTGTTATAGATGAAAAAAGAAACAAAGACATATACTGTATTTCTTTAACAGCCCTAAACCCTGCTCTATCCCTTGCCAATCTCACTGTCTCTGACATACCTATCCCCATTACCCCAGAGGGTCTTTCTCTCCTGTGCTGTCCCTCCACCCTCCCAAGTGTGACGGCCCACTCCAAGGACTGGTTCCTCCTTGCAACATGTCCAAAGTACGTCAGACAAAGCTTCAGAATCTTTGCCTCCAAGGAGCAGCCTGGTTTGCCTCTCTCCAGGATGAACATGTTTGTTCTTCTAGCAGTCCTTGGTATATTCAATACTCTTCTCCAACACCAAAGCTCAAAGGCATCAACTCTCCTTCTATCGTCCCTAGTCATTGTCCAGCTCTCTGAAGCATAACAAATAATGACAAAGACCATGGCCTGTATCAGGCTCACCTTAGTCGCCAGATTGACATCGTTGTTCCTCAGTACCATGGAGAGGTCTCTGGCAGCAGACTTTAGAAATGCAATTTGTCTTTTAATTTCCTGGCTGCTGGTACCAAGAGTGTTGATTGTAGAGCTGAGCAAACCAAAGCTGTCAACAATCTCAATATCAATATCTTCACTGTCTAACATGATGCTGCCAATTGGCCCAATGGTGATTAAAGTAGACAATGATAAAGATAATAGTTGACTTTTCAGTAGAAAAGATAAAATGTGAAACTAGTAAGACAAATAGAAAAATAATTTAATATTCTGAAAATTGATTTTCTAGAATCCTGTAACTAGTGAAAATATTTTAAAATAAATGTTAAACAAATGTACCACTGGGGGAGGGGAAAAATAATCACCAGCAGTTGTACATAAAAGAAATAATAAATCATTATAAAACCAGTGTGCCCAGTATGAGGGTAGCAGTGTCTGAGCTCCACTAACTTCACAATGGGGGAAGCCTCCATCTACAACATCTATAAAACAAAACCCTATCTGATCGGACATGCTCCCAAGCTCCTGCACCTTCTTCTATCTACTCAAACATCGACTGTTCATGTCTCTTGTTACTGTGCTACTTGGTCTTACTAATCTTTGGTAATGGCCACATGGAACTCACAGATAATACTTATAATTATGGAGTTTATTAGGAAATTTAACAAGTTATCATTCATGTTGGAAAGAGGCTGTAATTCTTTAGTCAAAAGAGCTTCTCAGAATCATTCACTGATTCTTTGACCTTAAACTTTGCAACTTTTCATTAAGCGTTACAAATCTCTTCTAGTTCTACCAGTGATGGTATCTGACCTCCAGTCCTCCAAAACACTTGTAGAAAATTCCTGGGCTTTAGCTCTGTGGTGTGGCAATGCCAAATTATGTCTGTCTCATAGTAGACTCTGGTTCTCCACTGCTGCTACTGTTCTTGTGTAGATCCTACTCTGAGTTGTACAAAAATATCTCTACTCCAAATGGATACATGATTCTTCTCTCTTGTTGACCACAAGAGATGCATTTTTTTTTTTTTTTTTGCCTCTAAGCCTGCTCAACTTAAATCTGGCAACAATGAAGAAAAAAAAAATACCTAATCCTCTCACTGGTATTTGATACACCTTATTTGCATGTTACCACCTAAAAAAGTGATATTTACTTCCTCATATTATTAGCATAAGTCTACCCAGTCATTTGGCAAAAGTCGAAGTTAATGGTCAAGAAGAGCAATTTTGACTGTGTTATAGTCATGTTGCTGTTGTGTGCTATAGGAAAAGAATCGGCCCGTAGCTGACCATCTGCAGGGTTTTCAGAGTCAGTTGAGTGCCCGTCCTTTCTTTTTTGTACAGCTACTGGTAATTCATGCGACATTGAACCACATGTGTTCATGTTTGCAGCAAATCTTCTTGCCACTAGGCCATAACACTCATGTTATTGGTTGGTTGTTGTTGTTGCTGTTATGTGTCATCAAGTCATTCAAGACTCATAATAACACTATGTACAAGAGAATATAAACGCTATTCTATCCTGCACCAGTCTTATTGTCTGATACACCTACTCCCATTACCCTGACACTGAATCAATCCACTCATTGAAGGTCTTCCTCTCCTGCACTGTCCATCCACCCTCCCAAGCATAAGCTCCCTCTCCAAGGACTGGTTCTGCCTTACAACATGTCCAAAGTAGGTCAGATGAAGATTCATAATCCTTTCCTCCAAGGAGCAGCCTGGTCTCTCTCTCTCTTTAGAATGAACCTGTTTGTTCTCCTAGTAGTCCATGATATAATCAATACTCTTATCCAGCACCAAAGTTCAAAAGCATCAATTCTCCTTCTATCATCTTTAGTCATTGTCCTGTTTTCTGATGCATAGCGACTAATTGAGAAGACAATGTCCTGGATCAGGGGCACCTTAGTCTCCAGACTAACATTATTGCTCTTCAGTACTTTGGAGAGGTCTTTGACAGCAGACTTTTCCAATACAATTCGTCTTTTAATTTCCTGGCTGCTGGTGCCAAGAGTGTTGATTGTCGAGCTAAGCAAACTAAAACTGTTAACAATCTCAATCTCTTCACCATCTATCTAGATGCTGCCAATTGGCCTAGTGGTGAGAATCTTTGTTTTATTGATGTTGAGCTTCAATTCATATTAAAGACTGCAGTCCTTGACCTTCTGCAACAAGTGCTTCAGGTCCTCCTTAGTTTCAGCAAGCAAGGTTGTGTCATCTGCATAACACTGATTGCGGTTGAGTTTTCCTCCAATCCTGGTGCCACATTTCTCTTTACAAAGGTCAGCCTCCCAGATAATCTGTTCTACATATAGATTTTAAAAGTATGCTAATTGGTAACATCCATAGCATACACCCATTCCAATTTTTAACTGTGTTTTATTGTTTTGTTCTGACAACTGCCTCCTGGTCCAAGTATACCATGTAATGGCATTTGACAATGTGAATCAAAACAAACTATGTCTAGCTTTGAGAAGAATGGGGAATCCCAGAACCCTTGGTCATGCTTATGTGATTCAGTTCCTTAATGTCTTAATTTCTTCATTTCACTTTAGCTTCTCAACCCTCTAGTGCAAAATTCAGAGTCTCATGGGACATTTTGAGTCAGACAATCTACTCCTGGAGTTGAAAAGGTGAGAAAAAAATGGGGTTGCTTTCATAATTAAGATCATTATTTCTAGATCTGTCTTGAAATACAATATTGTGACAGAATAATAACCATACACATACAAGGAAGTCTGGTGAATTCAAGTCATTCTGTCATTCAAGTATATGCACCAACAACAAGAGCCAAAGAGGAGAAAATAGAAGAATTCTACCAACTTTTACAGAGATTGACTAAACATATAATGAAAACGCATTAATGAAGAAGTTGAGAACAGAGAAGAAGGATCAGTATTTGGAAAACATGGAGTTGGTGACATAAATAAAGCTGAGGATAGAATGTTAGAATTTTGCATAAAGATTTATTCATTGTAAATGCATTTTATAAGAAACATAAATGAAGGTTATACACATGGATTTCACCTGATGGTACTCATATATGTACACCCATGTTTATTGGGGCTTTCTTCACAAAAAGATTAGAATAGCAATAGAAAATATTGGTATATAGCAAAGGTTGGAAACAACCTAAGTGCCCATCAGTGAACGGATGGATAGAGAAGCTCTGGTATATTCACACAATGGAATACTATGCTGCATTGAAAAACAAGGAACGCATGAATTATCATACAAAATAGGTGACCCTGGAGGACGTGATGCTGAGTGAAAATTCAGTCACAAAAAGACAGATTTAACATACCCCAAGTGCCATTACAAGCAACTGACCCACATTAACTCCTTTAACCTTTATGACAAGCCTATTAGTTAGGTGTAGTTGTCTCTATTTCACAACTGGAGAAACTGAGCTGCAAATAGGTTCAGTAACAAAGTCCCTAAAGCAATAAATTGTAAAGCCTAGAATTAAATTCATGCAGTCTGGCTTCAGACTCCACCCAGTTTACTATTATGCTATATATTTTTAGATCATCTGGACGGTCTATAATCAGATGTTTATTAGTATTAAAGTTTAGAGAGACAGTATAGATTTTTTTCTGATTTTCAAAAAGGTAAACTGAACATCAGACTATGTGAATTATTTTTAGAGATTATTCAGAATTTAAAAAATGAAGTCAGGCTTAGAAATATGATTTTAGATAGAGCACTTTTTCTATGAACCATACTCTTTTAAGTCTACGGATAATATTTTATGCTACTGAAAATGGTAGATAAGTTTTAAATTTTTCCTCTAAAATGTATATTTAGAAGAAAAGAAGCAACATAATCTAGAATCTTTCCAACACCTAAAACTCTAAAACTCCTTAAAACTACTTGTGACACAAAATCAACCAGATTGTGCAAACTAATTTTTCTTCTCTTTCCATCACAAATGGAAACTCTCTTCTTGTTTCTTTGTAATTTTATAGCATAATTTATGTTAATCCTGAGAAAGGGGTGCTGATTTAACAAGAAAGCTGTAAGGATAGGGAATACTAATCCTTTTTCCTTGAACATATATCCCTGAATATTATCTGAAGAGGGTCCATGCATGCCACTCTCTTTTCTCTCCTTTGTCTTTATACATAAAGCCCTCAAGAGCACCTATAGAGGGTCCATACATACTTCACAGTCTCTTTCCTAGCTTTCCTAAGTGGTAGGTTTGTGTCTGAACTAAGTCACTGTTTATTTTTTAATCTCTTTTTTAAATTTAAATTCATTCTTATGAAAGTTTACAGATTTCCATTCATTCACTTTTGCATTTTTCTCCCCGACCACCCCTCCCCCCTCAATTAGCTTTTCATTTTGAAAAGTAAAAGAAAAAATTATTTCATTGTTAATCAATCCATCCCCCAAGAGTTATGTAATAGATGCTCCTTCTAGAAATTCTGAAATTCCATGAGTGATTCAGTGGCTTCATACATTTTTCACAGAGTTTAACAGAACATTATTCAGAATGCATGTAGCATGACTGGCAGTTAATGTATGAGTGGCTTAGTGGTGAGGAATTGCACTGCCACTGCAAAGGTACAGGGTTAAAATTCACTAACTGGCCCGCAGGAGAAAGACGGGCAATCAACTCTCCTGTGGTTACTATTTCTGAAAACTCATTGGAGGGTCAGCTATAGGTTGGCTCTGACTCAAGGACACACAACAACAGTAAAATCATGAGAATAAATAATTCTCTTAATAACCAAAATTTCCTTTGCAATTACTGGCCTTATAGGTCTTTTCAAGTTTTCTGCAATTACACGAGAAGTTATTTACGTTAAGTAATTCAGGCTTTGTTTTTGTTGTTAGATGCCAAGAAGTCAATTATAACTCCTAAAGGCCTTGTGAACAAGAGATCTAGACTCTGTTTTATTCTGTGCTCTACTCATTTCTGACATACTTGAGCCCATTGCTGCAGTTGCTTTGTCAATCTATTTTGTCAAGTGTCATTCTTACTTTGCTCTGCCTTTCCAAGCATGATTTCCCTTTCTAAGAAATAACCTCTCCTAAAAATTGCTCAAGGTATGTTGGACAAAGTCATCCTTATTCATTGTCCAGTTTTCAGATACCTAGCAAATGACTGAAAAGACCATAACCCTGAATCAGATGCACCTTAATTCAAGCTTTGGGGTAGGTTTTTACCATTAGTTTGTTGGCATGCTTCTTTTCATTTTTCTTCCTTCCTATCCTATCTCTTTCTTCCTCTCTGTACTTTGCCACTGTTGAAACATAGTCTTAAGCTATAGTATATTTTTGAACATAAATGCTGAAAGTTAAGATAACTTACTGAAAAATAATTATAGCAAGAGGGCTTAGAGGACAGAACTAAAAATGAATAAATAAATAACCAAGGATGGCTTTAAATTAAAAAAAAAGAAGCCAAAAACTCACTTTTTAAACTTAAGCATTTTACAATTTATACAAAACTTAAAGGTAAAATTAATTTTCTGGAATAGCACGTTGACATTTTTATTGTTTATCATATATCCAAATAATATTGTTATGTACCATTGAATAAAATGAATAGTGCATTAAAATGGATTCACCTTAAATCAGGGACAGTTTGCTGTAACTAGAATTTTCATTTCTCTAATGACTTTTTTCTCTCCTATGGTAAAAAAAAATACCCTTCTATATTAAAATGATGTATGAAGGCAAAAGGAAATTTATGATCTAAACTTGCTGCAAATCATTTGTATTGATCTGTTTTGTTTCCATTCTGCTGAAACTAATGGAAATCATTTGTCACTTGACTTGTCCCAGCTGATTTAAAAAAAAACCCCAAAACCCACACTGTACCATTTATCAGACCAGCTGAAGGTCTGGTACAACTATGCTTATGTCTACAATCACCAGGATACATTAAGTTTCTAGGGAAGTAGTGCATATTCCACCTACTAGTTACAAAGATAAATAAGTTAAATTTTTTTACAAACTTTTGCAGTCTGAAATGGACCAGACATGCAATAGGAATGCATTGTTAATTATTGGAGACTGAGATACTAAAGTTGTAGACAAAATAGGAGGATAGAAAGCTGAAAAATGATCCTAGAGATCGCATTAGAACATTGCAAGACTGATGTATAATTATTTGGTAAAAATTCCTTTTTTAAAAAACAAAGAATTGGGCGATTTCAGGTGGAATAAAGGTGGATTTCACCAGATGAATCTCCACGAATCACACTGATGGCATCTATGGAAAGAGAAGATGGATAAACTCAGTTATCACTCAGAACCAGACCAGAGGCTTATGGTGGATTTTAGCATCAACTGCACATTTCATTTGAAGACGAAGAAAATTAAAACAGCTCTACATAAGACAGAGTGTGATCTTGAGCATGCCATTGATTGCCGTTGAGTCAAACAAGATTCCTAGTAGCCCTATAAACAAAAGACCTGAAGCCCCTCTACAACTATTGACTTTTATCAAAGTTCATAGAGATTCTAGACGCATGTTGTTTAGGAAGTGGACACCACTTTATAAATTTGAAGACCATTTCAAGAGTATATTTGATACAATGTACACAAATGACTGAATCCTAGATGATGTTATAAGAGGACATCAAAGACATCATAGATAAAGAAAGTAAATTGTCACTTAAAAACATAAAGATAAAAATGGATGTTAGAAGAGACTTTTGAATGTCTTTTTAAACTTAGAATAGCAAAATTAAATGGAAAAATTATGAAGTAAAAGAGCTGAACAGAAGATCCAAAAGAAAAAATGTAGAGTAATATGAAATGGGAAAAGATGAAACCAAACAGCAAGAATATACTCTTCATTAATCAAGAAGAAAGAATTGAATGGGGGAGGGGGAGGGCTTGAATTGAAATATTGAACATTTCAATGGAAAAAATATCGAATGACACACGAAGCAACAATAGAGGATCAAAGGGTTGTACAAACTAATTGTATCCAAAAGAATTAGGTAACATTCAGCCATTTCAAAAAATAGCACATGATCAAGCATCTACCATACTGATGGAAGAAGGCTACATTGTGCTGAAGACATTGGAAAAGTATCTCCAGAATTTACAAAAAGACAGTTAATACATTTCAGCCGATAGATACAACACTTGAAGTACTCATGTGTTTATGTCAAGAAATTTGAAAGGCAGCTTTCTGGCCAACAAACTAGAAGGTATCTATATGTGTGCCTGTTCCAAGGTAAGGTGGTCCAATAGAATGCAGAGGGTCTCAGCACTGAGATTGTTGGTCAAAATCACAAGCTTTTCTCTAGGCTGTTTTTTTTTCTTGGTGATGCTGCGATTCTTGTCTACTTGCTTTGTACTACTTTTTTGCCTTAAAATTTAAAAGGAGCTGCAAGCCACATCCCAGGATTTTCTCTTTACAGTGGATCAATTTTGTGACCTGAGTTATAGTAGTGACAAGTAAGGGTGATCTAACCCATGCTAACCCTGCCTCTTTAAAATAACAAACATCACCTGATCTATTAAATAATTTAATCATGCCTCATTAACCACAGGCAGAGGTTAAGATTATAGTATACATAAAACATTGTTGTTAACTGTGGATGAGTCTACCAGTATAAAGGACAGATTGAAATCTTGCTTCACCCTGTTTTGCCCCATTCTCATGATCTCTTCCATGCTCATACTGATTTTTGTTTATCGATCTTATTGCAGGTCTTCCTCTCTCTTGCTGACCTCTGCTTTTCTAGTCATGATGCCTTTTTTCCAAGGACTGATCCTTCCTGACAATATGGCTAAAGCATTTGAGATGAAGGTTCATCATCCTTGCCTCCAAGGAGCACCTTCATTGGACTTCTACTAAGATTGTTGTTGTTGTTGTTATCTGTGCCGTCGAGTCGTTTGCGACTCATAGCGACCCTGTGTACAACAGCCCTAAACCCTGCTCTATCCTGTGCCAATCGCATTGCCTCTGACACACCCATCCCGATTACCCCAGTCACTGAAACAATCCACCTCATAGTGGGTCTTCCCTCCTGTGCTGTCCCTCCACACTCCCAAGCATGATGTCCCTCTTCAAGGACCTGTCCCTCCTTACAACATGTCCAAAGTATGTCAGACGAAACCCCAGAATCCTTGCCTCCAAGGAGTAGCCTGGTTCAACCCTTTCCAGGATGACTCTGTTTGTTTTCTTGGCGTTCCATGGTACATTCAAGACTCTTCTCCAGCACCACAGCTCAACAACATCAATTCTCCTTCTATCCTCCCTACCTTAACAAGTGATTGCAAAGACCATGGCCTGTATCAGAGGCACCTTAGTCTCCAGAGACACACCGTTGCTCTTGAGTATTTTAGAGAGGTCCCTAACAGCAGACTTTCCCATTGCAATATGTTTTTTTTATTTCCTGGCTGCTGGTGCCAAGAGTGTTGACTGTGGAGCCGAGCAAACTGAAGCTGTGAACAGTCTTAATCTCTTTGCCATCCATCCTGATGCTGCCAATTGGCTCAGTGGTGAGAATCTTTGTCTTCTTGACATTGAGCCTCAGTCCATACTGAAGGCTGCAGTCCTTGACCCTCTGCAATAAGTGCATGAGGTCTTCTTCAGTTTCAGCAAGCAGGGTTGTGTAATTTGAATAACACAGATTGTTAATAGATAGGTTTGCTTATTTTTGGAAGATCATGATAGATTCAATACTCTCACCAACATTTCAATGCAACAACAAAAATTGTGGGTTGTTTCTATTTTTTAATCATTTATTTAGTGTCCAGATTTCCCATGCATGTGAAGTAACTGAAAACGCTTTGGCTTGGGTCAGGCACACCAAAATCTTTAAACAGACTTTCTTTCTATTTAATACTTTCAAGAGATCCTTGTGAGTGTATCTGCCCAGTACAACATTCTTTGACTTCTTAAGTGTTGCTTCCAATATTGTTGATCATATATTGAAGTAGAATGAAATCATGGACTACTCATTATTTTTCTCTAGTTACCATAATGCTGTTGGTTCAGTTGGGAGGATCTTTGTTTTCTTCATGTTTAAGCGTGTGTTATTATTGGTGCTACAACTTGTAGCAACCCTATGAACAACAGCTCTGAACCTTGTCCTTTCCAGCTCCATTCTCATGATCTCTGAAATGCTCAAGCCCACTGTTACATCGTTGGGGTCTTTCTCTATTTCACTGTCTGTTCACGTTTCCCAGACTATTATCTTTTTCCAAAGATTGGCTTTTCCTAAAAACATGCCCAAAGTATGTAGACTAAGTTTCACTATCTTTGCTTGTAAGGAGTACTCTGTTTGTCCTTCCAGCAGGACTGACTCGTTTATTCTCTCAGCAATCTGTAGGTTATTCATTATTCTTCTCCAGTACTACAATTCAAAGGCATCAATTCTTCTTCTGTCATCCCTTTTCATCAGACAAGAGGATAATTGAATCATATCATCAAATGGAGGCAAATCACACAATAGTAGGAATCATGGCCTTGTCAAATTCACACACATTTTGGAGAAATATAAATTAGTATATGGCAAGTCTTTAAAGACACAATGAATTGAATATTCATATAAACAATTATACAATACTTTCTAATAAAATAAATGTTTTAGATAGTAGGACATTTTGCATCAGAGTTAGCAATGGTTATGGGTAAGAGTTGAATAAGTTTTCTACTTTAATAACTAAATTGAGTATATAATAATGTGATATGAACTCTGGTACATAGAAAAAGCAGTTTAAAAAATCTCCAGAACAATACGTTAAAGAAGAGAAATACAAAATAAATAGGGGTTTTTGACTCATATTTTCCCCTGAACTTTGATTCTTCACTTAGAGAGTATTTTGGATGACTCAAACTTTAAAACATTATGTTTTAAATTTACTTGTTTATTTACAGATAAGAAAACTCATAATATGTATTTTTATACATAAAATAAAAGTTGACCTTGAAGAGTCAATTACATTTGTTTATTTTTTCAAAATATCGCACACTAACGCACTGTCCTTCTACTTCTTCCCACACACGCCAGCGTAAGAGGAGAGTTGTTGTCACAAGTATGTTTTACACTCTTTCAAGTAGTTGAATAATAGAAGAAGTCAGTATATGAAAGTTTTAGTTAGACTTTGTTGTCACAATATTTTATATTACCAACTGATTATAATTTTATATTCATAAGGCAATCTCATGGCTTAAATTCACAGGTAAAGCAATGCCATAGAGTTTAGGCAAAAGGAACATATTTTCCTTCATCAGAATTAGTGACATTTATATGTAAATAATCAAAAGTTCATCAACTATTTCTAAGTATTAGGAATTCTGATAAGTCGAAGGATTCAGTGTCAAACTTCTTCTGAAAACTGATTATAAGTTTCTGAGCATCTAGAAAAAAATTGTGAACCTGGAAAACAAGCATTTTTAATTTTTCCACCTTGATATCTGTGCTAGATATTCAATATTTATCTGGTAACCACTTAATGAGTTAGTGTTTTAAATTTTTTTCTTTTGGGTTAACAGTCTCTGCTTTACAAAATTATACAAGACTAAGTATAAACTAAGTATAAGTGAAATTGTCTATATTCATTATTTGGTAATAATTTTGTGTACCAATCCCCCTTTTCTTAGGACTCTAATTCAACCTGCAGATTCAAGATTAGTATCAAGAGTCAATAATGTTTCTGTCTAATATTGTTTATGCAGTAGCAATGTTTACTGATGATTTACTAACAGTTGCAAACAATGATGGGCAAACAGTGGTGAATCAAATAGGATTTGACCTTAAGAAAAGGTGGTAAAGAGAAGAAAGTCATTTATTTAAAAAAAAATTTTAAAACCTACCAAAGTGTAAAATTGAATATGATATATGATATAATAAAGAGAGGGACAGGTTTTGAATATAGAAAAAAAGGAATAAAGAAACTATCGCAAATATTCAGGAGCAGAGCAATGAAGTTGGAGAACAGAGCAGAATAAGAAGGAAGACAATGAAATTTACAGAAGCGTGGAAGGGCAAAGGTCATTCACATCAATGTGAAAGTTTCATTGTGGGTGAAGAGATATTTTGTGGCTAAATTGTGTATATTTTTAAAAATCAATAATAATAATTCTCTTACGTTAGCTGATGAAAACACAGTTTCAAAAGAGGTTTTTAAGAAGAGGAAAGAAAAAATCTTTCTTATTTTCTAAAAAAATTATAAACATTATTAATCAAGCTTAATAAATATTTAAATTACCAACATTTAGCTTAGGGAAATAAAAGAATTCACAAAGCATAGAAATAAATATTATCTATCTACACGCCCTTTGTCCATCAATTTATAATTTGATAATATAAATCTCACCACCAGAATTGTAATGTAATGATATTTTGTTCTGTATTATTGAAGAATCTGTTCCTAATTCCCAAGACTAATATTTCATTTTGGGGGCATTTCAATATGCAACGCTTGCTCTCTGTAACCTATCTCTGCAATGTATGATGCAGATCTTTATTGATATACAAAAATGACTTTGCGGCTAATAGTCTTAAATTTGAAATATGGATTGTATTATGGAAATTAATATTTACAGAAAATTAACTAAAACTTATAATGAAGTCATTCCATGTAAATCAGTATAATTATATAACAATGTAGATCAATGGTGCAGATCTGAGAGTGAATAAATATGACAAAAACAAATATGTGGCATTAAATAATTGCAAGGGAAGGTGGCTGTGGATAATTTTAAAAATGTTTCTGGGTCAACAGGGTAATAATTATTTCAGAAACAATGAAGTTTATGCCTATCTTATTCTTTATACCAAAAATAACTTACAGGTCTATCAAAGATGGAAATAATAAGACAGAGAAAGAGAATTCTAAAGACATTAGAAGAATATACAAACCCCCTGTTACAGAGTAAATTCAGATTCATAGTAGCTCTCATAGATCTATCACTGAGTCCTAACAAGAGGAATAAGCTCAAGGTGGGTAATATCCTCCTATCCAATTTGCAGTCTCTGAGAACCTGCTAGAGAGACAGCTATGAGTCAGTTTGTGTTCAACAATGAGTGAATACTGAGTTCCCTAAGGAGTGATTGGGTTCAACCTTTTGGTTAGCAGCCCAACAACCTATTATGTAACTAGATCTCATAGAAGAACACACAATCACTTTTTATTTTATCGAGAGAGGAATGCCCATGTTAGTATGTCTTGACAATGACTTTGTTGGTAGATTGAAACAGGAACAAGGTTCTTTTAATCTTGCCTTCGATTGCTTCTTAGCATCTGAAAGTTGGACAATGAATAAAGGTAAAAGAAGACATGATGCTTTTGAGTAGTATTTGGCTTGCTGAAACTGAGGAGAACCTGAAGTGCTTGCTAAAGAAGGTCAAGAACTGATTAAAGCTCAACATCAAGAAGGCAAGGATTCTCGCCACTGGATCAATTGGCAGAACCATGATAGATGGATATGAGACTGAAGTTGCTAACAGTTACAGCTTGCTTGGCTCCACAATCAACACTCTTCGCACTACCAGTGAGGAAACAAAAGATGAATTGCTCCAGGAAAATTTGCTCTCGGGGACCTCTCCAGAATAACGATGTCAGTCTAGAGAATAAAGTGTGCCTGATCCATGCCATGGTCTTCACAATTACTTGGTATGCATCAGAAAGCTGAACAATGACTAAAGTTGACAGAAGAAGAATCGATGCCTTTGAGTTGTGGTTCTGAAGAAGAGTCTTGAAAATACCATGGACTGACAAGAAAACAAGTAAATCTGTCTTGGAGAGGGCGAAAGCAAGTTTCTCCGTGGAAGCTAGGATTTTGAAGCTCTGTCTCATATACCTTGAGCATATGGCCAGAAAATTCTTAGAGGACATAATACTTGGAAGGGTGGAGGGACAGCGCAGGAAAGGAAGTCCCCAGATGAAAGGGATTGATACAGTAACCAGGGCCAAAAGGTTAGGTGTGTCAAAGTTAGGAAGACTGCCACAAGATAGGACATGCTTCAGAGCTTTTGTACACAGGATCGTTGAGTTGCAGGCAATTCAGTGGCACATAATAACAACAATAACAACACTGACTGTCAAAAGAATACAAAGCTGTCTTGAATGAAGTGCCACCAGAGTATATGTACAATCGAAGATGGCAAAACTTCATCAAGGATGGAAAAACTTTCCCTCACTTATTTGTCAAGACTTAGGAAGAACCAGTTCCTAGGGAGAGATATTATGCTGGGAAAGGTAGAGTGTCAGTGAAAAAGCAGAGAACTATATATGAGATTGATTGACACATTGACTACTACACTGGACTTGAATAGGAATGAGGCAAAGTTCAGAGCTCTTGTTCATGGGGTTGCTATGAGTCATCGTCGACTTGGCAGCACCTAACAGCAACAAAGAAATTTCTGCCAATTTTAAGTCACCAGATCCACAAGACAAAGAAGGGATATCTTCTTTCCCGTGATTTAGTGCCTCCTGAAAATCCACTGCAGTCAGCTATGTGTCAACTACAACTCCATACCAAAGAATTTAAGGGGTTTGTGGTTTTTGTTGAGTCTTTTAAAAAAAAGTTTTTAGTGTAAGAAAAGAGCTCTCATAGAATCACTCAATGTAAGTTGGAATAAACTCAATAACAGTGAGGTTGAGGTTTTGTTGTTGTTGTTGTCTGCTTGTTGTTAGTGCAGGAAATGGCCTAAAGTTCCTTCAGTGATTTAAAAGTGCCACTTGTAGCAAATGGATATGTACATGTGGTGAAGTGATTGTGATGATGAATTGTTGGAGTAGAGGTGGGTTCAACTATTTAGAAAGGAGTACAGATTTACATAATATTAAGTGTGCATACATTGTAAATTTGTACCATTATTGTTGTTTTGTATCATTGGGTGGATACCGACCCATAGCTGACCCTCACTTGGGTTTTCAGAGGCAGTAATAGCGCAAGAGGAGATGGTTCATCTTTCTTCGGCAGAGCAATGGCCGAATTGAATCACGTGATTTTGGAATCACAGTGCAAATTACATATTGCCCTTACATAGGAAAGGGTTGTTGTTAAGTGACATTGATTCAGAATTGACTGTTAACTGACCCTCTAGTGGATTTTCAAAATTTTATGGGAGGAGATGACCCATCTTTCTCTTGTAGAACAGCTGATGGATTTCAACCATGTACTTTTGGATTGGCCGCAAAAGTCCTTACCACTAGGCCACTAGGAGTCCTGTAAAAGGAGTAAAGACAGCATAGAGAGGCTTGTGTTCAATTTCTATAACTCCACAAAGGAGAACTTTGTTCCCATTACCAACATCCACAGTGTAAATAAATTTCTATAATGTCAGACATGCCCCCTCCGCTTTCCTGCTCCTACTCCTAACAGTTGTGATTGTTGTTGTGTACCATAGAGTCAGAACCTACCCAAAGCTGAAAACCCTCCAAAGGGTTTTCAGAGGCAGCCAATCTCATTGGAGGAGATTGCCCATTCTTCTCCCACGGAATAGCTGGGGGCCTTGAACTGCTTGCTTTTGGGATTACAGTACAGCTTCTTGCCACTAGGTCACCAGTAATTTACTGGGTCTTTTTTTTCTATAATTATATTATTTTAATTTTCATAAACATTTACAGAGATTTTGGGTTTCCATTCATTCACCGCTGCACCATTCTCTCTACCCTCCTCCCAGTTTGTTCTTGTCCAAATGCCACAGTGCTTGTCAAAGCCAGTTCTGATTAATCTTCTTTGTCAGTGTGTCCTTTGCCATTCCCTATCACTCCTCCCTGAGAGAGACTTCACCCTGAGTCATAAGGAAAGGGGATGGCATATTCTCTTAGCTACTTCCTGCTGAAAAGGGATGCTGTGGATTTCAGGGTGAAGATCTTCTCTCACTACTCTAAAAGGCCCCTTTGGCAATAGGAAACACATAGACTGTTATGGAGATTGATTTTGGAATTTAGATGCACTCTTATTGATTGTGCTTGGCCATACATGTTCATATCCTTGAAGATGTATCATGGGGGTGTTGCAACCTAGAAGACACAAATTTGACTAACAAGTTATAAGTACATGAGTCAAAAATTATGGAAAAGTAAAAGAAAAGATTCTTTCATTGTTCCACAAACCCCACCCCCCAGGTCCCCTCCACCATGCAGCCCTCGCTCTAGACTCCTGTGATGACAGAAACACCCAGTTATATATCTCTTTTAAATAGTTCCCTCCCTCCTCCGCCTCAGTGCAGCACACATCATTGAACCCATCTTACTCAGTCTCTCCCCAACCCCAAGGACAGGCCCATTCTACAACAGTGGCATCATGTAATATTTGTCCCTTTGTGACTGGGATATTTCACTCAGCATAATGTTCTCCAGAGTCAACCATTTTGAATAATATTGCATGAGTTCCTTGTTTTTTAATGCAGCATAGTATTCCATTGTGCAAATATACCACAGCTTCTCTAGCCATTCGTTTGTTGATGGGCACTTAGGTTGTTTCCAACTCCTTGCTATTGTGAACAAAACTGCAATAAACATGGGTGTACATATATCTGCTTGGATGTCAGCTATGGTCTCTTCAGGGTATATTCCCAGTAGTGGAATTGCTGGGTCAAATGGTATCTCTATTTGCAACTTTTTGAGAAAGCGCCATACTGCTTTCCATAGGGGTTGCACCATTTTACACTCCCACCAACAGTGAATCAGGGTTCCAGTTTCTCCACAACTTCGCCAGCTTTTGTTGCTTGCTGTACTGGGTCTTAAATTCATTAGGGATACAGAGTGGTAGGGGAGAAGGTAAATGATATCATGTAGTGAAAATCTAGATTCAGTAAATAGCAATCTCAAGCCAGGTAAATGCAAGGCACAATCTCTCAATTAGTTCAGACAGCTTCTCAGTCAACAGCAAAATACTGTCTCTCAATTAATGCAAACAGCTTCTTATTCAACAGCATGATGCCTGGTATCTGTTACAGGAACCTCTGGGCCCAAAGGACAGGCACTTATCTCTGCTTCTACTTTCTTGATGTTGAGGTCCCTGCCTCAAAGGTTTGGGCCCTGACTTTGTCTGGCTCCTCAGGCTACTCCTTGCCAAGGTCCCACTATAGTCTCTTTAGCTCTATCTCTATTGCTCCTTTCGCAGCTATTGATGATGTTAAGGATGTGCCTAAAGGCAAACCACATGTGCCTAGTTGAGGCAGCTGGAGATCATGTTCCCAGGAGAGGTTAAAGCAATGAACAGAAAAACTATTCTCAATAGTGCTAACACTACAACCACATATTAAAATCAGAAAAAAATAAAATGATAGATTAATTACTAGTAAAATTAAAATTAATTCCACTTCAATTTCACAACATTAATCTTAGTAAAATGTTTATTTGCAATCTGCACTAAAAATCAACCAAAATCAAAGCCAAATAACTCTTTAAAGTGTTTCTAATACAAATCACAGATATATTCTTAATATCATCAATTAAAATAAATATATTTCAGTGATTTATAGGCTTTCTAGAGAACTTTGATAGCTTAGTATGTAAGGAGTTGTACTGCCAGCTTACGAAGGGGTGGTTCAAATTCACTGGCAACTTGTTGGTAGAATGACAGGCAATCTCTTCTTGAGCAATTTATAATCACCGAAAACTCAGTGGAAGGTCACCTATCAATTTGTTCTGACTTGATGACAATGAGTAGTAGAGCATATTGTTGATGTAAAGTGTGCTGAGTCATAGAGAGAGCTCTGTTGGCTTAGAGGATAGACAGTTATGCTACCAAATCAAAGGTAAGTGATTTTAATGTACATCACTCAGGCCTAGTTTTGTTTTTGGTAAAACATTCCTCTAAATGGTATAGCACTCCTCTGTCAATTTGCTGAGGTAGCTGTGATGCTAAACACTGTGAAGCTGATGTGTCAAATACGATAATAGTTACCCATGGTGGACAGAGTTTGGTGGAGCTCCCAGATTAAAAACGGATTGGAAGCAGGAGTGGTATCCACTTCTGAAATAGCTTGCCTCCAAAAAAAATCTATGAACTTAGAAAAATGCTGAAAGTTATACAAGTGTTAAGGCGTTTCGTTCATAGGGTCGTTATAAGTGTCTGCGACTTGACAACAACAACGTGACTCTAAAGAACTCTCTGAACATCTGATCTGAAGTTTGTTTTATTTTTTGTCATCTGCATCATCTTGGTCATGCTCAACCCATTGTGGTAGTCACTGCGTCAATCCATCTTGTTGAGTATCTTCATCCCTTTTATTTGCCCTCTGGCCTTCCCAACTGTAGTTCGCTTGCTGTTTGTTGTTATGTGCCATTGAGTTGCTTGTGACTCATAGAAACCCGATGTATGAGAGCCCTTAACTCTGCTCTGTTCTGTGCCAACCTTATTGTCTCTAACACATCTACCCCCATTACCCCAGTTACTGAATCAGACCATCTCATCGATGGTCTTCCTCTCTGATGCTGTTCCTCCACCCTCCCAAACATGATGTCCCTCTCCAAGAATTGGTCTCTTCTTTGTAACACATACACAGTATGTCAGACAAAGCTTCTGAATATGCACCCCGGTTTCACCCTCTCCAGAATGAAACTGTTTGTTCTCTAAACAGTTCATAGTATATTCAACATTCTACTCCAGCACCACAGCTCAAAGACATCAGTTATATTTCTATCATCCCTACTCACTGTGCAGCTTTCTGACGCATAGCAAGCACCTGCGAAAACTATGGTCTGGATCAGGTGCACCTTAGTCTCTAGACTAACATCATTGCTCTTCAGTACTCTAGGAGATTCCTGACAACTAACTCTCCTAATGCAATTCATCTCCTGATTTCCTGGCTGCTGGTACCAAGAGTGTTAATTGTGAAACCAAGTAAACTAAAACTGTTAACAATCTCAATCTCTTCATCATCCATCATGATGCTGCCAATTGGCCCAGTGATAAGAATCTTTGTTTTGTTGATGCTGAGCTTCAATCCATATAGAAGGCTGTAGTCCTTGACGTTCTGCAGCAAGTGCTTCAGGCCCTCCTCAGTTTCAGCAAGCAGGGTTGTGTCATCTATATAATGCAGGCTGTTGATGAATCCTCCTTCAATGCTGATGCCACATTCCTCTTCATATACCCAGCATCCTGGATGATCTGTTCTACATATAGATTGAATAGGTATGGAGACAGAATACATCCCTGGGAGACACCCTCCCGAAATTGGAACCAGACAGTTCCTTCCTCTGTTCTGATGAAGTGGAGTATATTAAGTCTAAATATTAAATAATTATTTTCTTTAAAATCAAGAAAGGTATTCAATTTGCATGCGGAGACATTGAATTGATAAACTGTTATATGTAGAAAAAAGTATCATGTGGATTAGTGAAAAGCTGATGAACAACCCAAATTTTTTTTTAGATGACACAACTTTGCTTTCAAAATGTGTAAAAAAAAAGGATTTGAACACTTACTGTATAAGATAAAAAACTATCAGTAAGGATCACACCTTAATACAAGGGAAAACAATATTCATGACTAGACCAATAGGCAACATCATAGCAATTGAAGAAAGTTTAGAAGTTGTTGTTTTTGTTAAGTGCCGTCGAGTCGTTTGCGACTCATAGCGACCCTATGTACAACAGCCCTAAACTCCACTCTGTCCTGTGCCAATCGCACTGTCACTGACACTCCCATCCCAATTATCCCAGTCACTGAATCAAGCTACCTCATAGAGGGCCTTCCTCTCCTGCGCTGTCCCT
>NW_006399824.1:10135546-10156723 GCF_000299155.1 Elephantulus edwardii | reverse complement strand
CCAATTGGCAGCATCAGGATGGATGGTGAAGAGATTGAGATTGTTCACAGCTTTAGTTTGCTCGGCTCCACAGTAAGCACTCTTGGCACCAGTAGCCAGGAAATTAAAAAAAACGTATTATCATGGGAAAGTCTGCTGTTAGGGATCTCTCCAAAGTAAAGAAGAGCAATGATGTCTCTCTAGAGACTATGTTGGGTCTGATATAGGCCATGGTCTTTGCAATCACATGTTATACATCAGAGAGTTGGACAATGACCAAGGAGGACAGAAGGAGAATTGATGCCTTTGCTGTGGTGCTGGAGAAGAGTATTGAGAATACCATTGACTGCTAAGAAAACAATCAGATTCATTCTGGAAAGGGATAAACCGGGCTGCCCCTTGGAGGCAAGGATTCTGAGGCTCCATCTAACATATTTTAGACATGTTGTAAGAAGAGACTGGTCCTTGGAGAAGGAGATCATGCTTGGGAGGGTGGAGGGACAGCGCAGGAGGGGAAGGCCCTCTATGAGGAGGATTGATTTAGTGACTGGGTAATCGGGATGGGTGTATCTGAGACGTTGAGATTGGCACAGGATATAGCAGAGGTTAAGGGATGTTGTACATACGGTCGCTATGGGTTGCAAGCGACTCAATGGCACATAACAATAACAACAAAGATCAAAGATATGATTGTGAACACTGACCAAAGTAATAGTATTTTCAGTTGCTTCATGTGCATGTGGAAGTTGGAAAACGAATAAGGAAGACCAATGGAGAACTACTACCTTTGAATTGTGGTGTTGAAGCCGAATATTGAATCTACAATGGATAGCAAAAAGAACAAACAAGGGAATCTTGGTATAAGTATAACCAGATATCTCCTTAGAGGCAAGAATGGTGAAATTTCATTGGACATGCTTTAGGCATGCTCTAAGGAGAGGTCAGTCTTTGGAAAAACAACATGCTGCTAAAAGTAGAGAATAATTGAAAGAGATAAAGGCTCTCAGCAAGAGAATTGACATGGTGACTCCAACAGTGGCTTTGAGTGTGGCCAATTATGAGGATGATGCAGGAGAAAACAAAGTTTTAATGTATTCTTTCTATGGGCAGTTATAAGCTATAGATTGATTAGAACACATTTAACAACCACAACAACATTTTATTTTAACTCAACATGCATAACTACCAAAAAGGGGATGTATAAAATGATTACTGAGAAGACTTATTTATTCAGAACATCAGTGACAAAAGGCATACTTCTCTTTCTTATATTTGCATGAATAATTTCTTTTAAAAGAATTAGTTTAATAGTGGTTACCGTAAATTACATTATGTGATGTCAAGTTCAAACTGACTCGTAGTTGATTTTGTACAAGATATTTCAATAGTATGGGAGGAGATAGTCCATCTTCACGCTGTGGATTCAAACTGCCTGCCTGCCTGCCTTTGGGTTATCAGTGAAACTCCTAACTACTAAGTCGCCAGAGCTCTTAAGGGGAAGATTAAAAATGTCCAGTCTCCCAGTTTTCCAAATCATTGTGATATGACATCTTTATTATCAGCTATTCCTCCTCCTCTCCTTGGGTTCTGCAATTAAGTTCTCTCACAGACCCTCAAAAACATCAAAGAAATGGCTCAAGTAGTTTTTTAAGTGGGCAAGTTAAAATATAAGATGGATGTAGGCAGCCAAGACTTGGAGAATGACTAATACTGCTGGATGCATGTGGTTGCAGAGATTGGTGAATGAGAATGGAAAACTACAAGTTCTGGTAATCAAAGCAGCTGGAGCAAGTTAAATGCAGTGTCTAGGACAAAAAAGTTAATTCAGCTTCCCAGACTACTGCTCTGTATAGGATTTCAGGGCAACAATCACACTAAGATAAATAAAGGTACCAACTTGGGTTATGTTTTCTGGTAAGTTGGGGATTCATGATATATCTCACCCGACTGAAGGTGCAATGGTCAAAATCCTGAATGATCCAGGAAACATCCAAAGAAGATTGAAGGAATTAATTGAATCACTATACCTAGAAGAACTGGTGAACACAGATGTATTTCTTAGTACCTTAAGATAAGGACCCATTGGTGATGAAAGATGAAGTTAAAGCTTAAAGTCATTAGCAAAAATTAAACCCCAGGAATTGATGAGATACAAATTAGTAGATTCATCCTTAAACATGCTTACCAAACAGAATAACAAACAGATGAACCCCTAGACATGCTCTAGGAACTTTGGAGAATAGCTATCAGCGCAACTGACTGGAAAACAACCTTATTTTTCCTCTTCCCAAAAAGCTGATCCACTGAATGTGTCAATTACTGAACAAATTATTAATACCACATACAAGTAAATTCTTGTTGAAGATTATTAAAAAAACAGTACAATGACAGAGAACTGTCAGAAATTTAGTTTCGATTGATAGGAGGTTATGGCACAATTGATATCATTGCTGACGTCAGATGAATTTTTGCTTAAAACAAAATTATTCACCAAAAAGTTGTCTATTTCTGTTTTACTGATTATGAAAAAATTTTAACTGTGTGTATCTTAACAAATTATGGCTAACATTTAAAAGAATTTGAATCCTGGCTTACTTAATTATGCTCATGTGAAATCCATATACGTAGACAAAGAAGTTACCTGGACAGAACAAGGGAACTTTGCATTGTTTAAAATCAGGAAAGATGTTAAGTCATGAAATATAGACTTTGACAAAGTTTGTTACTGGGAATTTTAAGCCCTTTAATTTTATTATGTCTGTTTAACTCTATCTGTAATATTTATTGGTATTTTTTGATGGGGTTTATTTTAGTCCTTTTTTTTTTTCAGGCAACAACTTTGAATAGCTAGTTAGAAATAAAGACTGGGAAAATGAAAGTTCACTGCATACAAATATAAGAAATTCCTATAAAGGAAAGAAATATTTCTAATAGAATCACAATTTTCCTAAGTATTCCATATGTATTATATAACTTAATTTCTTAAAGCCAACGTTTTATTCTAACATTTTCCTCAGAGTCCAGATATGGAATCCAACAGTTAATTTATGTTGTATAGAGTCTCTTCAGCCAGCTATGAGGCAGAGTTCATATGTAAACACAAATTGGTCTTGTAACTCGAGATTTGAAGCTAAAGTATATATTTTACTAGTCTATGTGGTCTGTATCCTAAAGTGGGAACATCACCTGAGAGTTTATTAAAATCTACTTGGGTAGTGAGATGTATTTTGTGCCACTATTATGTAGGTAGATGTAAATAGGATACCTTCCTTTCTTTCAATTCAACATAAAAGCCTGTCTAGATAAATATCTTTTAGCCTCAACATTTTTCATTTAACATGTTTCTATTTTTACTGCTTTGAACATTACTTGAAATCTGTTGGTTTTGTTAAAACATAGTAATAATGAAACAGCTATGAGATATCATCTCACCCCAGACAGAATAGCAAAATTTAACAGAACAGTAAGCAACAATGCTGGCGAGGTTGTGGAGAAACTGGAACCCTTATTTGCTTTTGGTGGGAGTGTAAAATGGTACAGCCACTATGGGAGGCTGTATGGCGCTTTCTCAAAAAGTTGCAAAAAGAGACACCATTTGACCCAGCAATTCCACTACTGGGAATATACCCCAAAGAGACCATAACTGACATCCAAGCAGATATATGCACACTTATGTTTATTGCGGCTTTGTTCACAATAGCAAGGAGTTG
This sequence comes from Elephantulus edwardii, assembly GCF_000299155.1. Lineage (NCBI taxonomy): Eukaryota > Metazoa > Chordata > Mammalia > Macroscelidea > Macroscelididae > Elephantulus > Elephantulus edwardii. The sequence continues at coordinate 10,153,034 of NW_006399824.1, read as the reverse complement.
GAAACAACCTAAGTGTCCATCAACAAATGAAGGGATAGAGAAGCTGTGGGATAGTCACATAATGGAATACTGTGCTGCATTGAAAAACAAGGAACTCATGCAATATTATTCAAAATGGGTGACTCTGGAGAACATTATGCTAAGTGAAGTATCTCAGTCACAAAGGGACTAATTTTGCATGGTGCCACTGTTGTAAAACAGGACTGAACTTGGGGTTGGGGAGAGACTGAGAAAGATGGGTTCAATAATGTATACTGCATTGAAACAGGTGAGGGAGAAAACTGTTTAAAACGGATATGTGATTAGGTATTTTTGTCATTACAGGAGTCTAGAGTGGTTAAGTGGACCCGGGGGAGGGTTTGTAAAGAAATGAAAGACTTTTTCTTTTGCTTTTCCAAGAGGGTAATTTACTAGGGAGGAAGGTTGTTAGGGGAGAAAAGTGCAACAATGAATGGAAATCCGAAGTCTCTGTAAATTTTTGCTGAAATTAATGATAAATTTAAATTAAAGATAATAGTAATAATACAATAATGATGACAAAAAATACACTAAGGATTGTGAAGAAAGACAGGATAATAAAAACCAAGGATGCTGTGCCATTGAGACTCCTAGCACTATTGTTATGTGAGAAAGACTGTTATTACAGAGATAAAAATTACTAAAGGCCATTTTGTTGCTTTTAGTAAAATATATATTTTCATGCTATAGGGATATAGGGAAGTGACTTTTGTAATCTGAAGCTATTTATATTCTAGATTAAAAGATAAGACAAACACTAATAACTAAAAATAAAGTAGATTGTGTGAGATTAATTTCCTAGCTATGTTCTGTAATTTATATCTTTCCATATTTTACTGTTAGAATAATCAAAAAAAGCTTCAAAGGAAAGATGGATCTCTGTCTGGAGTTTGTCTGGTTAGTTCATATTCATTAGGTTATAGCAACAAAATTTAAAAAAATAGTATACAAGAAGAAGCATGCTGTTTTACAAGTAAAGCTAACCTCAGTATTACACAATAAAATAGTGGAAAATGAAAATTCAGTGATCAGAAGCGAGATGGAATGACTAAATGGATAACTTTTGAGTTTTAGCCAAAGAATTTACTATCACAGTTATATTGGATATTTTAGTACTGTCACAAATGAAATAATGTACTGTAATGTCGATTTAAATTCTTACAGCAATTTTGTACAATAAAATTTATTGAGTGAAACTTAACAGTAAACAGTATAGTAGTCTTTTCTTATTGTGGATGCAATATTATTGATTCAAGTAAATTCTACAGTTGTTTACAATCATAGCCATTTTATAAAAAAATTACTAACATTGCTATTCTGTCATGTAGAATAATTTGTTAAATATTCAATTCATGGCATTATCTTAGTAAGTTACAAGTAGAAAAATAAGAAGCAATTGATTTGTAATATTAAAAACACAGTTAATAGAAAATGTAAACAAACACATAATTATACAGGTTCAGTCAACTTAGTCTGAGTTTTCTGACTAAATCTCTAAGAAAATGTGAAACAAAAGAGAAAAAGGATCTATCTATCCATGTATTTTAAGAAATGGAGACGATTTTTATTTACTTGACCCATCAAACAGAAATTGAACCACTGTTTAGTAATTTAAACAATAAGTGTTCAACACAAATCATGTTCTAGGCAAAATTTGCAGTATAAGGAATAAAATTAAAAACAAAATTAAAATGCTCAGGTCAAAGAATATACATTATTTTGGAGACCATAGTAGATATTAAGAAGTAATAAAAATATTATGACCAAATTTAGAGGAACAGATTGTGATACAGAAAAAAGCTAATTTTTAAAAATATAGTAATTATACAATAATCTGAGGGTTTATATCTAGAGCATACTGAATGGTTAACTTTCAGTAGCACACTAATTATAATGTGTGTTTATGCATATATGACGTATCCATATATGTGTATATGGATGTTTAAATTCATGAATTGTTGTTGTTGTTATTTGCTATAAAGTCAATTACTGCTCACAGTTGCTGTATGAACTATGGCCCTGAACCCTTACCTATCCTGAGCCAACCTCACTGCCTCTGACACTCCTAACCATATTGCTAAAATCACTGTGTGTCAATCCATCTCACCCAAGTTCTTCCTCTCCTGTACTAATGCTATATCCTTCCAAGCAATATGTCCTTCTCTATGTGCTGGTTCCTCCTGGCAAAATATGAGACAGATCTTCAAAATACTTGCTTCCAAGGGGCAAAATGATTTCACCATATCTGAGACAGAACGGTTTTTCTGTTGACAGTCCATGTTTGATACCCTTCTCCAGTGCCCCAATTTAAAAGTTTCAGTTTATCCTCTGTCATCCTTAGTCATTGTCAAGCTCTTAAATGCATAGCAAGCAGTTCGGAAGATGATGGCCTGGATAAGGTACACAATAGTCTCTAGACTGACATTGTAGTTCTTTAGCACTCCAGAGAGGTTCTTGACAATGGATTTTCCCAGTTCAACTCATCTTTTGATTTCCTATCTGCTATTGCCAGGGGTGCTGATTATGGATTTAAGCAACATGCAGCAACCACCTCATTTTTTTTCTCCATCTATCTTGATATTGTCTACTGATCCATTTGATGAGGACCTTTACTTTTTTGACATTGTGATGCAATCCCTATAGTAGAATGCAGCCCTTGATTTTTTTTTGTAGCAAATACCTCAAAGTCTTTGTTTTGACCATCAAGATTTTGTCATCTGCATAACACAGGCAGTTAAGGAGTCTCTGAGATAGAACTCGAATTTATGGGTAGAGAATAAGAATTCCATGAAAATAGTAAAAATGTGTGGACAACATGGAATAGAAGAGAGCGTGTAATATTTGAGAACTTGGTGAAAAGTTTAAGTACTTAAAACACGTAAAACAGGGTAAAGTGAAACTAGATGACACTAGAAATATAAACCTTCGAGTTTCCAACAATGTTAAAGATTTGTAATTTTGTCCCAAGAAAGATGAAAAGTCAGCAACAAATTTTACAAAGGAGAGCTATGTCATGAGTATTGCTCTATTTGGAGTGTGTAAATGTAGTGATGATAGGAGAATTGATGCCCTTGTGCTATTGGTGCTGGAGAAGAGTATTGAATATAAGGTTTGTCCTGGAGAGGGAGAAATCAGACTGCTCCTTGGAGGCAAGGATTCTGAAACTTCATCTGATATAATTTTGGGCATGTTGCAAGGAGGGAACAGCTCTTTGAAGAAGGATGTCATGTTTGAGAGGGTAGAGGGACAGAACGGTAGAGGAAGACCTTAGATGAGATGGATTGATTCAGTGACAGGGGTAATTGTGGTAGCTGTGTCAGAGACAGTGAGATTGGCACAGGATAAAGCAAGATTTATGGCTGTTGCATATATGGTTGCTATGAGTCAGAGGCGACTTGATAGCACGTTAACAACAACACAAATGTATTAAAAGGCTCTCTGATGGCCTAGTGGTAAGGAATTGCTGTTAACCCAAAGACATACAGTTCAAATCTGCCAGTTGTTGTTGCGTGGGAGAAAGACAATCTCCTCCTGTGTGATTAACTGTCTCTTAAAACCCTCTGGAGGGTTAGCTATGAGTTGGTCCTGAATGGTACACAACAACAAAACAAATATTTTAAAGGGAGCTCAGATAAAATGTAGTAAAATCCATTAAAAAAACCCACCCATTTTCAATGATCGGAAATACTATGGTGGCAATTAAGATGGCTTTCTCAAATTTAAAATTTGAGTACAAGTAAATAGACACAAGTAAACGGATTAAAAATTATTTATTTAAGAGTTAGAACTAAAATTACTTGATCATGACTTGGATATGTGGAATGAGAATGCGACATTTCTGAATTAGTGAATTTGAGCAATGGGTTAAACATAAAACTACAATTGAATCACAATCTCATCCAGTAAGACAGAAAACCACGAAAGATGGTTCAGTCCATGTTAAAGACAAATAGATATAAAAGGAGCAAGAACAACATGGAGAAGATTGATTCTAAATGTTCCCATGAGCAACATCAACAGATAAAATTGATCCCTATCAGTCAGACAGGACCCCTCTCCACTCTTGCACTTACTTCTACTCATCCCTGAAACCAATGTATTTTATTGGCTTATAGAGAACATTCTATAAACAAAATTGTATATAATACTTTAGACTTAATGTATTTTTGTGGAAATTTAACCGTTCTCTAGCTTCTTTACCTTTGAGAGGAAACAAATCTGAAATGAATTTCCATTAGACAAACGGTTATTATGATGCAAAATATGGTTTACTATGACTGCAGGGACAAGATGCATTGTGTTTTCTTATTTTGAATTCACAGGGAAATGTTGAACATCTCTGAATATAAACATGGAAAACTTCCACAACATCTGCTGCTAATTTCTTACAGCTGAAAAGTGATAATGATGATGAATATTTTTGTTGATGATGTAGATACATTGGCCTAACGAAATTAACATGCAGACTGTGAGTATATAATTGAAAACACACAATTTGTAATATCACCTTGTTTACTCTATCTTTAGTTACAACTTTAATTCTTTCAAGAGATTTAATTTTTATTATTTGTATATTTTGAGATCAGAGGAATATAAATTAAGAATGTCCGTGAATTTGTAATGCTAACAGTTATATCTATTTATTCATTAATCATCATACATTTGTAACAGCAAATTGTTACTGGTAGCTGTATGTTTGTCATGTACTATGAGCTACTAATAATGGAGGGAAATGAAGAGTCATTCAACTAACACATTTTCAGATTGAAAAAAATAATTTAATAATATACATTAAATATTGTTTTTGTTGCTGTTACATGCCTGTGCCTCATAACGACCCTACCTACAACCACCCTAAACTCTGCTCTATCCCTTGCCAATATTATTACCTCCGACATGTCTATCCTCATTACCCCAGTGACTGAATCAATCCATCTCATCAAGGGTCTTCCTGTTCTGCACTGTCCCTCCCCCCCCAAGCATGACGTCCCTCTCTAAGGACTGATCCTGCCTTGCAACATGTCCAAACTATGTCACAGGGAGCTTCAGAACTTTTATTTATAAGAACTCTATGTATTAACTCTAGTCTAAATATCCTATATTGTACATAGAGTTTTTGAAGGCTGTTATTTTTGAAGTGGATGGCTAATCCTTCTTCCTTGTATGTCATAATTTGAATGCTCAGTATTTGAAAGACAAGCATTTTACAGAAGGGAGCAGATGAAAGAAACTTCCCCAATTATAGAAACATCCTACAGATTCAGTGCTGTCCCTACTCTTAATACATGTGTCTTGACCAATCCTATTCCCTGCTCCACCATTATCCGCTACTATTCTCGCCTATGCCATTCAACACCTCTCTCCCCCTATCCAGCCCTTAATATGATGGCTTATATCTCAAGCTTTCTGGGCTTCTGTGATTCCAAACAAGCAGGTTCATCCCAGAGAAGGTGAAACCAAGTTGCTACTTGGAGCCAATGATTCTGAACTTCATCTGACATACTGTGGACATGTTGCAAGGAGAGACCAGTCCTTGGAGAGAGACATCATTCTTGGGAGGGTGGAGAGACAGTGCAAGAGACGAAGATCCTTGACAACAGGGACTGATTCAGTGACTGAGGTAATGAGGATAGGCGTGTCAGAGACAATAAGGTTGACACATGAAAGAACCGGGTTCAGAGCTATTGTAACCACAACAACAAACAACAATAACAACAACACAACAACAGCATATGTATTAAGTTTTAGTTGGTTGTGTTTTGTTTGTTTGTTTGGTTGTTTTTTTCCCCTCCTCGAGACACTAATAATAGTTGTTGTTATGTGTTGTTGATTCACCTGCAACTCATAGCAACCCTATGTTCAATATCCCTAAACTCTGCTCTGACTTATGCTAATCTTACTGTCTCTGACACATCTACCCTCATTAACCCAGTCACTCAATCAATTTTTCTCATCTTGAGTCTTCCTTTCTGGTGCTGTCCCTCCACCATCCCAAGCATGGCATCCGTCTCTAAAAATTGGTTGTGCCTCGCATCATGTCCAAAGTATGTCAGACAAAGCTAGTAGTGTAATTCAAATCCATAGTTGCTGTGCATGAGAAAGATGGACAATTTCCTCCCAGGTGATTTAGTGCTCTGAGAACCCATTGAAGGGTCAGCTATGGATTGGTTCCATTTGAAGGTACGTAACAACAGTAACAACAATGTATTTTGGTTGTCAATAAAAAAAGGTATTAATTTTGGGAATAAGTGACAATCAGGCAGGTTTTATATTTTTGAACTGGAAACAAGAAGTAGTACATCCTCTTGAGCCTTCTTTTTAAGAAAATGTAAAGAACTTTGTCCTTTTATTGTTTTAGAACTAGAATGAATAAAATTAGATGGGCCTATGTTTACCTAATAGGTTTTTACAAATCCTCAGGACCAGAATATTAATCAATGTTAAAGGTTCATCATGTACTTTCCTGGTGAAAAGCTTTGATTCAAAGTCCTTGTGATTTATTATTTAACCAGCATGCAACTCTTATTAACTCTAAATTAACTTCATATTTGGGTTGATTTTACAGTTTGGCTAACAAATTGAGACAGACACTATTATCCACAACAAATGTTTTACATTTAATTTTGAAAAATTAATACAAATGATGATATATGCATGGTATAGTGGCAGATGAAAAATGGTAAACTTTGAAAGGTGATGATTTTGTATTTTAAAAACTTCTTTCTAAAGGTCTATTAGACTGAATTTTCTTAGTTAATTATTGAAATGAAAGCAGTAGCAATTTTCCCCTCTCTATTTTGAAAATGAAACATGATTAGCTCTTTTTCACTATTCACCAATAGAGTGTAAATAAAAATTTTTATACTTACAGTGAGTTCTTCTGCTGGTGATTAATGAAAAAACATTTATTTGTATAGCATGTTGTTGTTGTTGTTGCTATGTACCATCAAGTCGAGCACAATTTATAGCAATCTTATGCACAAGAGCTCTGAACCTTGCTCTATTCTGAGCCAAACTCACTTTCTCGACACATCTACCTTCATTATCTCATTTATTATATCAATTCATTTCATCCGGATCTTCTGTCATGCATGGCCTCTCTACATTTCCAAGAATTATATCCTTCTCCAAAGACTTGTGGTCTATAAGTCAGTAAGAGAGAGTTATTTCTGGTGCATCTCACATATTTCAGAGCATATACTACTTGCATTGTTGTTGTTAGGTGTCAACAAGTGGAGCATGACTCATAGCAGTCTTATGAACAACAGACAAGAACCCTGCCCTATCTTGTGCCATCTTCTCACTTACTGACACACTAGAGACCATTGCAGCAGTTCTCATGTCAATCCAGCTAGTCATGTGTCTTCCTCTCCTTCACTGACCCTCCATCCTTCCAAATGTCATGTTCTCCTCCTGGAAACATGCCCAAAGTATATTAGGTGAAGCCTCACCATTTTTATCTCCAAAAAGCACTCTGCATGAACCCTCTCCACGATATATGTGTTTGTTTTCTTGGCTATCCATGCAATGCTCAGTGCTTTTCTCCAACACCACAGCTCAAAGACATCAATTCTTCTTCTGTCATCCCTATTCATTTTCAATCTCTCACATACATAGCAAGTGATCAAAAAGACCATGGCCTGAATTAGAAGCTTCTTAGTTGTGAAACTAACAGCATTATTCCTCAATAACTTAGAGATGTCCCTAAATGCAATATCTTGCCTACTGGAATCCATCTCCTTATTTCCTGACTGCTGGTAACATGGTTGTTAATTGTGGATCCAAGATGAAGTTGACAGTTTCAATCTCTTCTCCATCCATTATGATGTTGCCAATCAGTCCAGTGGTAAGAATCTGGTTTTTTGTTTTGTTTTACATTGAGGTGCAATCCATACCACAGGCTGCATTTTTTTGGAATTGACCTTCTGCAACAAGTGCTTCAAGTCTTCCTCATTTTCAGTAAGCAAGGTAGTGAAATCTGCATAATGCAGGTTATTTATGAGTCTTTCTCCAATCTTGATGCCACATTCTTCTTCATAGAGTCCAGCTTCTGTCCCTATTCTGTTTGCACATCAGCCTCCTGGTCAAGGTATAGGTTTTGCATGAGCATAATTAAGAGCTCTGGAAGTCCTATTCTTCTCAAGTCAGTCATAATTTTTATGCTGAAAGCATGTAAATGCCTTTGCGTAATTAATAAAGCCTAAAAGACTGTGTAGATCATAACAAACTATGGCTGACTCTGAGAAGAATGGGAATCCCAGGACACTTGATCGTTCTAATGCGGAACTTATACTTGGACCAGGAGGCAGTCGTCAGAACAGAGCAAGGGAACACTGCATGGTTCAAAATTGGGAAGGGCGTACGCCAGGGATGCATCCTATCTCCATACCTTTTCAACCTATATGCAGAACAGATTATCCGGGAGGCTGGGCTCTATGAGGACAAATGTGGGGTCAAGATTGGTGGATGATTTATCAACAACCTGCGTTATGTGGATGACACAACCTTGCTTGCTGAAACTGAAGAGGACCTGAAGCGCCTGCTGCAGAGTGTCAAGGACTGCAGCCTACAATATGGATTGAGGCTCAATGTCAAGAAGACAAAGATTCTCACCACTGGACCAATTGGCAACATCAGGATGGATGGTGAAGAGATTGAGATTGTACACAGCTTTAGTTTGCTTGGCTCCATAGTCAACAGTTTTGGCACCAGCAGCCAGGAAATTAAAAGGTGCATTGCCATGGGAAAGTCTGCTGTTAGGAACCTCTCCAAAGTACTGAAGTGCAATGGTGTCTCTGTAGAGACTAAGTTGCGTCTTATATAGGCCATGGTCTTTGCAATCACTTGTTATGCATCAGAGAGTTGGACAATGACCAAGGAGGATAGAAGGAGAATTGATGCCTTTGAGCTGTGGTGGTAGAGAAGAGTATTGGGAATAACATGGACTGCTAGGAAAACGAACAGATTTGTCCTGGAAAGGGTTAAACCGGGTGGCTCCTTGGAGTCAAGGATTCTGAGGCTCTGTCTAACATACTTTGGACATGTTGTGAGGAGAGACCGGTCCTTAGAGAGGGACATCATGCTTGGGAGGGTGGAGGGACAGCGCAGGAGAGGAAGGCCCTCTATGAGGTGGATTTATTCAGTGACTGGGATAATTGGGATTGGTGTGTCAGAGACAGTGCGATTGGCACAGGACAGAGCAGAGTTTAGGGCTGTTGTACATAGCGTCGCTATGAGTTGCAAGCAACTCGATGGCACATAACAACAACAACAACAAATAGACATTCTTCTGTTATTAGCAATAATATTCCTGGTACTACAGCCTTTTCTAAATCCTATTTGAACTCCTGGAAGTTTCCTATCTGTATGCTGTTCTTGCTGGTTTTGAATGATCTTTAGCAGTATTTTGGTTGTATGGGATATTAATGGTATTGTTTGATAGTTTCCACATTCTTTGGAACTACTTGCATTAATACAGGAAATCTTTTTGCAACCTACATGTATAAACTCCTGAAGCATATTTAATGAATTTATTCATCCCACATTTTGCTCCATAAACATTCCCATTCCTCAGTATCACTATATCTTCTGCTTGACATACTATGAAACTGGTTATTTCCTCCTCCTCTCACCGCCAGTAGAATTTTTTGTTGCTGTTAAGTGCTGTTGAGTCACTTGCGACTCATAGAGATTTTATGTACAACAGCTCTGAACCCTGCTCTATCCTGTGCAAACCTCATTGTCTCTGACACAACAACCCTTTTACACTAGTCACTGAATTGATTCATCTCATCCAGGGTCTTCCCCTCTTGTGCTGTCCCTCTATCCTAGGAAACATCTTTTCTATTTTAAGCAGTATTTTTTTTTCTTTTCCACCTCCCCTTTTGTGAAAAAAGGAAAATTTTGGTGCTAGCCTAACATTTGCCATCTTTATCCATTACAGTTAGCTCCCTTTGATCTCCAAATGCTTTAACTGCAGTCACATGGTCTTGCAAATCAGCATGGTATTGCAGCTGACTTGAGGTGAGCTTGATTTATGACAGGAAAACTTAAGAAGAGCAAGACTTGAGGGAGACTGGAGCAAGACCCTGGTGAGAGTGAGACCCTGGTGGTGGAGAGACTGTGTCATTGCTGTGGAGAAACTGTGGCAAGGTTTAAGTAGAGAAGCCCTGGAAAAAGGCCACAGTCAAATTTTTTTTTACTGTGCTTGCTGGAACCTTAAAGGAGAAATTGGCTTATAATTGTTTTGAAACAAAAAACCTTTCTGGATGATTGAGGAAACCAAAATTCCTTGAATTTGTTTTGATAAACGGAACCCAGAGCCTGGATTAATTGAGAAAGCACGCCTCGCAACTTGTGGTGAAACCTGGACTTGTATTGGTTGATATTCTTTGCCTTCCCTACTCTCCAACTTACTTCCCTAATAAACTCCATTCTCAGTAACACAACTGTGAATCTATGAGTTAGTAATGAATACATGAACTTCTTGCTGCGAGTGGAACTCTATAGGTACCATGAGGTGGGCTAGAGGCTCTTTATCTAGTTTCTGTTCTGGTCAATGAGAGGCTGTGTTATTCTCGCTTTCTAGGACCCTTTCAGAGAAACATTCACAACCTTGTGCCCCATGGCATGCTTTCTCCTTATTAGACAAAATTCTAATGCCTATTGAAGACATGAATATATATTTTTATCAGACAGTGAAAGCTTTTTTTCCTCGCTAGAGAGGAAACATTTTTAAGGGAAATCATACTTGTCATACACATTTCTTAAAATATTTTTCTGCTTTTGCTAGCTCCGTAAGAGTCTTTTCTTGGCTTTAACCTGGGTAATCAGTGACATGCCTAAATGTAAAACACGAGATTACATGTGTCCTTTCTAAGATCCCCATAAACTTTTCACTTCTTCTAACCTACACCGAACCACTAGTAACTCATCACAATCACCACCTACTTATTCCTACCAGCTTGTGACTCCAGCAACTTCTGTTCCAGATAAGTTGTGTCAGTAACAAGTCTCTGGATATGTTTGCCATTTCAGCTTCTGGTGTAGCAGCTTAATCTTTGATCAGTTACCAGATTATCATAAGGCTTTTAGTAATGTCATTGATTTATAGTGTTCTTTCACCTTTCTTCTTATGAGGACAGATGTGATAATATCCAAGCTCTTTACATGACAGCATGTTGGAGCTGAAATTGGAATTTCTTTTCTGTTTTCTTCAATGTGTAATTGTGAAAGGATTAACATTTCAAAATGTAACTACCCACCACTTTAGTGTTTGTCATCTATATCTGAAATTCTAGATTTCATGAAGATGGCACAAGACAGGGCACATTTCAGATCTGTTGTCCATAAGGCTGGTATGAGTTGTAGTCGACTCAGTGGCACCTAACAATAATATCAACTTCCTACTTGGTATCAATCGTTTTCTAAATGCCTGAAAGATATTTTTTGAGTGTTTTGGTTTTGAATATTCTGTAAGATATAGATTGTTTCAATAATTTTATGTGTTAAAAAGTTTGTACTTGCCTTTAGTTTTGAATGATACTTTCAGCAAGTATAATAATATAGGTTCATCTTCTTTTTTCTCTTTCAGTTCTTTAAAGATATTTCTCCACTGTTTTCTCATTTTAATTTACTTTAAAAAAAAAATAAAAACCATTAGAGACCTCTGGTGGCCTGGTGGCAAGAAGCTGCACTGCAATGCCAGAGGTGCATGGTTTGAATCCACCAGATGCTCTGCTGGAGAAGGAGGGGCAATATCCTCCTGTACCAGTCAGATCTGATTTGATGGTACACACACAAAATAATAATAAAATTTAAAAATTAAAATAAAAACCATTGTAATGTTTAGGGTTTATTGTTCAAAAAGTCTTCCCTAACAATGGACTAACTTTGAAATGTGGATTTGTGGGAGTATGCCTACAGGGGGCATTAGCCTATCCACAAGTGATTGACTAGTCTTGAGATTACATTGAACAGATCCAGCAGAATTTGAAAATCTCACCACCAACAAAGAAGTAGCAAGAGAATGAACTGCATCCTTCAGGCCCAAAGATTCTTGTGCTAACCACACTGAACCAAGTTCAGCAGCCATAACAAAGAATCAGAGGCTTAATGTGGGACCAAGTGGACATTGGGAGTGCTACTCCACAGGGAACCAGAGCAAAGAGTTTTGCCCTAATTTGGATGACTGTGGATGGGGAGGAGAGAGCTGTAATTGTCAAGACTAAGCTTTATAACCTTGGTCTAAAGCTTTGATGAGACTGAAGACTCAAGCTCATGCCTGCAAGCTCATGTCAACAGCTGTTCAGATTGAATGATTGTATTTTGCTACTAGCCTGAATTATAGCGTTTTGACTTCCCTAATATGGTTCTGTGTGGTCTGTGAGCTACCCCAACTTTGGATTTTGGACCCAGCAAAGCAGTAAGATCGGTGTTGTAATAAGTTCAAACAGGTGTGATAATGGGTGAGCCATGTATGAGTTTATGGACATTAATTTATGTTGTTGATGGGACAGTTTCTCTTTTTGGAGTTGTACAAGTCAGATATGGTGGTTCCTAACCATCTGCAGGTAGGTTCAAATGGGTACCAGAGACAAACTCAGGAGTCCAGACAGCCTCTTGCACACTGTCTAGTTCCTTCATTCAGCCTCACTCCTTCACATGAGCTAAGTCAACATGTCAAGGATCCCCATGATTCCTTGCTTCAGAAGTCAGAAAACTTCCTCTGCTTATTTATACTTCTGGGCATGCTAGGTCAACAGTGCTGAAGGAACATATCCAAACTCAGCCGATCTCTTCTACACTATGTTTCTTCTACTTTCACTTATTAACTTGACCCAGTGGTCACTATGAGCGAACATACAAGCCTGCTTCCTTTAATTTCAAGTCCTGGAAGGATGCTCTGATGAACACCAACTTTCCCTTGCCTCAGAGGCTAAACCACTTCAAAGACCTTCCTTGGCCACATGCTCCAAGTATGTGAGATGGAGCTTCAAAATCCTTGCCTCCAGGGAGCAGCTTGGTTGCATCCTCTGCAACACTAATTACTTTGTTCTCCTTGCAGTCCACAGTATGTTCGACACTCTTGTCCAGCATCACATCTGAAAGGTATTGTTTCTTCTACCATCCTTAGTCATTGTCCAGATCTCTGATGCATAGCAATTAATTGTGACGACCATAGCCTATATCCAGGCACACCTTAGTCTCCAGATTGACATTGTTACTCTTTAGTGCTCTCTAGAGAGGTCCTTGACAGTAGACTTTCCCAATGCAATTTGTCTTTTGATTTTTTGACTTCTGGTGCCAAGAGTGTTGATGGTGAGACCAAACAAGTTGAAGCTTCAAACAGTCTCATTCTCTTCTCCATATATCATGAAGTTTCCAATTTGCCCAGTGCATATTTAAAAATGCTTAGTTCATAAAGATATCATATTTATATTCTTATATAGTTTTAATATTAAAAAACAACTTTAAAATCTCTGTCATCATTGGTTGTATCTGGAAATTGCTCTTTTTATTTTTTTATTGATTTTTCCTAGTTTTCCTATAGATAATTTTAAATTTTTTGTAACTTGGATTATTATTCTCTTTAGTGATTTCCTTACGCATTAAAATTCATAAGCTACCTACCTCAAGAAATATTTCTTAAGGAAAAGGGGATGGCGTATTCTCTTAGCTGCTTCCTGCTGAAAAGGGACGCTGTGGGTTTCAGGGTGAAGGTCTTCTCTCACTACTCTAAAGGGCCCCTTTGGCAGTAGGAAACACATAGACTATTATGGAGATTGATTTTGGAATTTAGATATACTGTTATCAACTGTGCTTAGCCATACATGTTCATATCCTTGAAGATGTATCATGGAAGTGTTGCAGCCTAGAAGATACAAATTTAACTAACAAGTTAAAAGTGCATGAGTCAAAAATTGAAAAGCAATAATATTCTGAGTAGAGGTTCTAATAGTGGCACAAATCAAGTAAGGTGCTTCCATTGCCATCCTTACTCTAACTTAATTATTTTTTTAAATTTAAATTTGTTATTAATTTCAGTGAAAATTTACAGAGGCTTTGGATTTCCATTCATTCATTCATTGTTGTAGATTTGTCCGCTCCCAAGGCTCCCCCCACCAACCAGACATTACCCTCTTGGAAAAGCAAAAGAAAAGATTCTTTCATTATTTTACAAACCCTCCCCCAGGTCCACTCCACCATGTAGCCCTCACTCTAGACTCCTGTCATGACCGAAATACCTAATCACATATGTCTTTTAAACAATTTTCTCCCTTCTCTGTTTCAGAGCAGCATACATTATTGAACCCATCTTACTCAGTCTCTCCCCAACTCCCCTTTTCCTTATGAATCAGGGTGAAGTCTCTCTCAGGGAGGAGTGATAGGGAATGGCAAGGGACACACTGACAAAGGAGATTAATCAGAACTGGCTTTGACAAGCACTGTGGCAATTGGACAATTAAAACAGACATTGGGGATGGAAAGAAGAACGAACTGGGGAGGAGGGTGGAGAAAACAGTGCAACAATGAATGAATGAAAACCCAAAATCTCTGTAAATGTTCATTAGAACTAATAAAATTTAATTAAAAAAAAGACATTTTTCTTGTATTATTTGTCAATGATTTGCCATTTCTATTCTTAAATTAAACAAAACTAATGACAAAAAATTTATATCATCTTTATACACCAGTACAATAGATATCAATTTATCAATGTTACCTTATTTTAAGTTTTGCACCTAATATTTTCTGTTACAATTCAGATACTTCTGCTTTCAGTCTCCTTGTTCACTTTTTCTTTGTTCAGATAGTGCTTTACACTATTTTTTATATCTGCTGAATTATCCTTTTTAATTTAAATACTAATTTTAATAAATACATAAAATTAATCTTCTGCCTAACATTTTCTTACATGCATTTAAATGATATTAATATTTTTAAATTTTGTTTTATTAACTTTATTGAATGTTTACAGAGATTTTGGATTTCCATCCATTCATTGTTGTATTTTTCTCCCTGTCCATCTCTCCGCACCCCCCCATTCCCTCTTCTCTGAAAAATAAGAGAAAATTATTTAATTGGTATTAAATCCCCCTCACCCCAAGTACATTCCACTATGCAGCCTTCATTCTGGACACCTGTTATGACCACAATACCCAAACATATATCGCCTTTAAACTGTTTTTTAAAAAAATTAAACTGCTTGCTCTACATTTATTTTCTCAAGATTAGTTTCATTTGTGTTGTTGCTTCACTTTCATTATTTTTGATCTATTTTATGATTCTTGATTACATACTTTCATGTAAGACTTATAACATATATACTTCAACCTACATTGATCCTCCTTGGATTTAAAAATCCACTACAATGACTCAAGAGAATTTATGTATCATTCATATAATTTAGGGTTTATTAGATAGTTAACAGATTAAAATCTAGGAAAGAGGTTAGTTTACAAATTAGGAAGCCTTCCAAGGAAGATAGCCTTCAGCTTCCACTACCCCAGAGTACTTCCTTACCGTACTTAAACAGGTATTAATGGTTTTCAGCTATGCTGTGACAAGGAATTTAGTCAAAGATGCTTCACACTCTTGAACCCTGGGTCAAGAACCTAGAAGAACCACCTTGTCATGATGGTGTTTATCACTCTTAGCATCTTGTACTATCTATCCAAAGCCAGTTTGCACTATTTGTTTCCAGTGTTTAAGCTCCTCTAATAGTTTCTTAATATAAGGACCATGGACTTAAAAAGCATGCTCTGTTCCTAGTTCTTATTTGTCACATTTATGTTGTTATGAATTGTTGTCAAGAAATTAGTTCAGTAATCCCTAGTACGATGGTAAAACTAATAATCAGAACTATCAATTTACACACCAAACTACCAAGCACCATAAAAGTTGTATACATTTATGGGCATAAAAAAGTATTAAAATCTTACAAGTATGTGGCTTAGCAAATGCAGAAGAAGGCCATATAGAAAGAAAAACCAATTAACATGTTTATGTTTTTATTTTTAATACCTAAATACATCTATGTCATCCTCTGGAGTTTTTGATAGCATCTTGTTTCTTATGTCGCTTTAAATTTACTTATAGTTTTTACATTCTATCACTCTGCGAGGTCTTAGATAAAATTTACACTTGCATGCTCTCTTCTCAACCCAATCTTTCATAATTCCTCATTTTAGCACTTACAGAGTTTTATGCTTCTAAATTAGGATATATGTCTACATATATATGAAAAATATCTACATATAATATATATGAATATATAGTCTCTATCTAATATTGTTTTTATTGAGTACTACCATGTCAAAACAATCTATAGCTGACTCTCCAGGGACTTTTTAGAGGCAGTAAATTGCAAGGAAGAAGACTGTCCATCGTTTTGATTTATAAATGTTGTTGTTGTTGGGTGCCGTTGAGTCATCTGCGACCCATATTGATCCTATGTACAACAGCTCTGAACCCTGCTCTATCCTGAGCTAGTTTTATTAATTCCGACACATCAACCCCCATTGCCCCGTTACTGTATCAATACATCTATTCCGGGGTCTTCCTCTCCTTCACTGTCCCTCCATAATTTTAAGACTGTTGTCCTTCTCTAAGAACTGGTCTCTCTTGGTCACGTGCCCAAAGTATGTGAGATGGAGCCTAGCCTCCAAGGAGAAACATGGTTTATCCTCTCTGAGATGGACTTATTTGTTTTCTTGGCAGTCCATGCCATGTTCAAATCTCTTCTCCATAACAACTCGAAAGCTAGATTTTTCTTCTGTCATCCTTAGTCATTGTCCAGGTATCTGATGCATAGCAAGTAATTGCTTGACATAATTGCTTTTCAGTACTCTGTAGAGGTCCCTGACAGCAGGTTTTTCCCAATACGCACGCGCACACACACACACACACACACACACACATTTCTTTATTTCTGTTTCAATTTCTATAGTTATCTCTATTTTATTATTGTTTTGTGTTAGTTTATATATTTAATTGAGTTCCTGATGTATATAGGCTATATCATAGAAGTAAATTGCTTCTGGAGCTTTTGATAATAATTTTTAAAAATATTTTTTTAAAAACCTCGCTCTCATGCTATAGTCTACATGGAGCTGTACTACTTGCTTAAAAGTGGTGCCTTTCTGGTAATTTTATTCCACCAGTTATTCCACAGAAGAAAGTTGAGTAATCCCCTCCCATGTGATTTACTTAGCTCTGAATAAGTTCTAATACAACAGCAATGAGTGCAGAGTTGAAATGATGTTAAGTTGTTTAAAACTAATTTATTAGCAATAATACATATTATGATATGGCATATATATATAATTTGTTGCTGTTTAATGCCGTCGAGTCGTAGACGACTCATAGCAACCCTATGAATGAACAGCCTGAGCACTGTTCGTACGTAGAGTTTCCAGAGGCAAGCCATTTTGGAAGTGGATGCTGCTCCTGCTTCCAGGCTTGATTT
>NW_006399824.1:10120130-10127960 GCF_000299155.1 Elephantulus edwardii | reverse complement strand
TATGAGATGGATTGATTCGGTGACTGGGGTAATCGGGATGGGTGTGTCAGAGGCGGTGTGGTGGGCGCAGGATAGAGCGGGGTTTAGGGCTGTTGTGCATAGGGTCGCTGTGAGTCGGAAATGACTCGACGGCACATAACAACAACAACAACATGAGAAATATTAACTTTAGGTTAAAATACTGAACTAAATAATGACTTTTTTATCTCCCTAATTATTTTTAGTCTGAAAATTTGATCAATGTTCTTTCGGTATTTTCATTGACATATAGGTTCTTACTTCCATACTTGAACTTATTTCATCATGTTATGTAGTCGATTTACCTTTGGTCCCTGGTAATTCTCTTCTACATTGGCCCTATGTTTCCACTCTTTCTTTATAAACTTTTCTCTCCTAGTGGCCAGAATAACTAACATTTTGAAATAATAAATCAGAGAGTGTCAGGTTTTAGTTCAAAATTCTAAACTGGTTTTCTACTGTCTTAAAGAGAAAAAAAAACCCCAAAACCCACAAACCAACAATTAACCAAACCAAACAAATAAGACCTCTGTATATAGCTTAAAGACATACCTTGATTTGTTTTCTGGTTATGTCTCTGACTTCCTTTTTTTTTTTTTTTTCGTTCAATCTGATTAAATAGGCTCCATTCATATTGGCCTTTTTAGTGCTTCTTGGTTCTCTTTTCTGCTTTAAGATTTCTTGAGCTTTCCTTCAGATTGGGTAAGAATATTTAGTATGCTTCATATCTTTACATAGGCAACTTACTCTTCACTATTGCTTGGGTAAGAATATTTAGTATGCTTCATGTCTTATAGGAGTACATTATTAGGTCTAAGAATTCTGGTCTAGTCATACTGACATATAACCTACATATTCATTTTTGCCAGAAAAAAATACCCATCAAAAGTCATCCCAATGTGGACTTTCATTGAAAAGCATTGTGAAAAAAACTCGGGAATTCTTTCTTTCCTGAGCACTCTTCCAACAACAAGACAATTTAATTTATTATACACCTTCTTCTCCCTTACCTACTAATTCTGTATCTGATGTTTCACACTTGCAACAATATTTTAAAAATAATATTTTGACTATTTTATGCAACATGGCAAAAGTCTAGCGAAATGAATACCTAGACCTGAGGCAAGAGTGAGACTGGTTGAATATTAATTCTGAGTTGTTTGGCAGTTATGTACTGATCTTCCATTTTGAGATCTTATATGATTATTCTTTGCACATAGTGTTAATATTTGTAAAATAATTTAATCTTTGGAATTTCATGATGCCAATCAATGATGAGTTATCATATTTCAATCTGGTAAAAAATTAATACTTTCATTGTATTTATATGCTGTTGTGTTGCCTGCAATTCATAGTGGCCCTATGTACAACAGCTCTGAAATCTGCCCTATTTTGAGCCAGTCTTGCTGATTCCAACACACCTATCCTCATTACCCCAGTTACTGTGTCAATCTATTTCCTCCAGAGTCTTTCTCTCCTCTGTTGTCCCTCCACCCTTCCAAGCATGATGCCCTTCTCTAAGGACTAATCCCTCCTGGGTACATGCCCAAAGTATGTGAGACTGAGCTTCAAAATCCTAGACTCCAAGGAGAAACCCTCTCCAAGATAGATTTATTTATTTTCTTGGTGGTCCATTCTATGTTCAAGACTCGTCACCAACAACACAGTGTAAAAGCATTGATTCTTCTTCTGTCATCCTTAGTCATTTTCCAGATCTCTGATGCATTGCAAGTAATTGTGAAGACCATAGCCTGGATCAGGTGCACCTTAGCCTCTAGACTGACATCGTTGCTTCTCAGTTCTCTGGAGAAGTCTTGACAGCAGAATTTCCTGACAGGAATTCATCTTTTGATTTGCTGACTGCTAATGCCAATAGTATTGATTGCTGGGCTGAGCAAGGCTGTAATTGTTAACAACCTCAATCTCTTCTCCATGTATCATGGTACCAATTGGCCCAGTGATGAGAATCTTTGTCTTTTTGATGTTGAACTTAAATTCACATTGAAGACTACAGTCTTTGACCTTCAGCAGGCAATTCAGGTCCCCTTCAGTTTCATTTTTGTGCATAGTGAAGGAGTTGGAAGAGTACTTCTTTCCCTCACCCCAAATATTTAACCCTTGAAATTTTTATTTTCAGTACACTGGCACAGAATATAACAAATGTTTTATAGATGCAGGGAAATTAGAAACATTACACATCATTGGTGGGACTATGAAATGATAACAGGTATTCTGGAAAATAATGTCTGATTCCTCAAAAAGCTAAGACTAGAACTTCCATTTGTTGTTGTTTTTAGGTGTAATCAAGTTAGCCTTGACTTGTAGCTACCCTGTATACCAAGAGGAAGAAACATTACCTGGTCCCACAGTACCCTCACGGTCACGAACTCTCTAACGCAGTTACTGTGACAATTCATCTCGATTAGAATCTTCCTCTTTCCACTGACCTGGTTTTTCATGGTGTCCTTCTCTAGGTGTTGGTCTCTTATCATAAAAGTCCAAAGTACATGAAATGAAATTTTGCCATCCTATGTTTTAAAGAGCTTTATGATTGCACTTCATACAAGAAAATTTGTTTGCTTTTTTTGAAAGACCATCAAAATTATTTTTAGAGACATCAATTACTGATTTTACTTAAACTTTGCTCATGTTTCTCATGCAAATGAGGCAATTAAAATAAAATTATAGATGTACATTAATCCTCAATCACATCTCAACTTTTTAGCTCTTCGATGAGGTCTTTTGAAGTAGATATACTCAAAGCATGCATCATTTGATTTCTTGACTGCTATTTTGCATGGATATTGATTGTGGATCCAATGAAATGTTTCTGCAGTTATCAGTCTGTTTTGTACAGAAATCATTGGTCCAAATAATACTCGCTAAATGCTCTACTTCTTCTATAACAAGTTTTCCATTTTCAAAGTCTCATGGCACTGTTGCTGTGTACCATCTAGTCAGCATGACCCATAGTTAACCCTCCAGCAAGTTTTCAGAAGCAGTTAATCACTCAGGAGGAGACTGCCCATCCTTCTCCCACAGAGCAGATAGTGGATTTGAACCATGTGTCTTAGGGATTGAAGTGTAGATTCTTATCACTAGGCCACAAGAGCTCTCTATCTATGCCTCCATTATATGGTTGACAGTTTCCAAAAAGCTTTCCAACTAATATAGGCTCAGTAGTAGGAGTGGGCATCCACTTCTGAGATAATGAACCCTTGAAAGCACTGTGGATAGGCATCAGAAAATTTATAATTGGCTTGAAGATGAAGGCAAAATGCATTAAAATATGACTGGGGAAGAGCTGCTTCCTTATAATAAAAAATCTATTTCAATTGCACAGACATAGCAAAATTTTCTTTCAATAAAGTACTTTCATTTGCTGATGGAGAAAGATGAAGAGAAATAGATGCAAACATTCATTAACCAATGGAACATAAAGTATATATCCAGGAAAATTACAAATTGTAAAAAATGAAACGGAGCACAGAAAAATCAATATTCTAAGAATTACTGAGCCAAAATGGACTGGTACTGACAATTTTGAATTAGAAAATCACGATCTGAAATGAAAAACTAAAAAGGAATCTTGTCACATCTATTTTCAAAATTAAAGTTTCAAGATCTGTCCTACAGCATAATACTTTCAGTGACAGACTGATACTTATATTAAAATAAAAACACACCACACGCATTGTACTAATATAAGGATATATATTATCAGCTGGCTATGCTTTTGATAACTCAATAATACTAAGAATGACAGTAGAAGATTTTGAAGTACGGTGTTGGAAAAGAGTGCTGAAGATCCCATGGACTGCCAAAAGCACAAACACATATATTTGAAGAAGGCACAGCCAGAGTGCTCCTTGGAGGCAAGGATGATAAAACTTCATTTCACATACTTTGGACATGTTGCTATTAAACAAGTCTTTGGGCATCATATTTGGAAAGATAAAAGGATGGTGGGAGTGAAGAAGACAGTAGACCAGGTGGAGGGACACACAATAGTGGCAATGGGTTTGAGTATGTCAGAGATTGGGAGGACAGCATGTGATAGGATAGTGCTCAGATCAGTTGTTCATAGGGTCACTATTACTTGTAATTGACTAAATGGCACCTAACAACAACAACAGCAACAACAACAGCATTATGAGTAAGATTTATCAACCATTGAAAAGATTAAGAATTTGAGAATTTCTATCAACTTCTGAAGTTTAAAATTCACCAATCATAAAATTAAGATGTACTTATTAATAACAGGTTATTTAAATGCAAAATTTGGATAAACAAAAGAAAGGTCAACCGTCAGAAAATATGGCTGTGGTGATAGAAATTAAGTTGGAGATCATATTACATAATTTTGCACAACCGAGGATCTGCTTATTGCAAATACATTTTTTTAAAACCACAAAAAACAGAAATAGAAACTATCTATATGGAAGCTCTCAATGATTATATAAAAATAAATCAATTTCATCCGTGAAAAGTGCCAAGGTTCAAACTAAAAGTGAAGAAAATATAAGCAAGTAAAGATAAGCACTTTGAGTGTATCTGCACATTAATTTAGAGATCATCTCAAAACTGTACTGATACATTGAATATTAATGTCAGGAGACTGGATGAATTGTGGTGTAACATCAAGGAGATTATACATTAAAAGCAAAAACAAAAACATTATTTAACAAAGATAATCAAAGAAATTAGTTTAGGCTAATTTAGAAGCCCTGAGGAGGTCTGGTGGCATAGTGTTAAGAAACTGCAGTACAACTCCAAAGGCATGTGGTTTGGCTTCACCGTGAGAAGGATGGACAATCTCCTCTCTCTCGTTATAACTGCATCAGAAAACCTGCTGGAGGGTCAGCTTTGGGTCAGTTCTGGCTCAGTAGACAACAATTTGTAATACAAATACACTATTTGAAAATGCATGACCCCTTGAAGATAAGGTAGATGATTGGAACCTCTGAAAAATTTAATTTGCTCATCATAAGACTTGTCCAGAAGACGAAACCAGAATCTAAAAACTGGGGATTATGCATTTGGCAAGGGGCTTATCTCTAAAATTTATTGAAAACTAGATTTCAACAAGAAAAAGCTGAATAACCCAATTACAAAATAGGAGAGGAAATGAAGAGATACTTCACTAAAGAAAATACGTTCAAATGGTCAATAAACATGTGTAGAAATAATGAACATCATTAGCTAGTGCTATTGTTAGGTGTGGTCAATTGAAACTGAGAACTGAGGCACAAACGAAGACTTATGCATCAATGCCCATAGCAGCATTATTCACCAATTCAATAATATGGAAACAGCTCAAATGTCTAACAATAATCAAATGGTTTAACAGATTATAGTACGTACACACAATGGAATACTATGCAGCACACAGGAGCAATAATTTTGTAAATTACTACCTAACATGGGAAGGACTGGAGAGCATTATGCTAGGTTAACTGACTCAGTTCCATAAGGACACATATTGCATAAGACCACTAATATAGAATGAGTATGAGGAAACAAGGGGGAGGGCAGCAAGGGGTGAGGATGGATGGGAGGCTTGGAGGTTATCATAGGGCTATCATTTTTATTAAATGGATCTTGGATGAAAGCAAAGAAAATCTTGATTATGTCTTATTTGCCATTAAAAAATTTTACTATTTCAAAACAAATTATTGATAACATAGTGAAGAATGAAAATATTCAGTATATATCCATGTGTTCATTATCTCTTCAAAGACCAAGAAGCAGTTATCAGAACAGAAAAAAAGGAAATACTGCCTGGTTTAAAATCAGAAGAGATGTGAGTCAGGGATACGCTCTTTATCACATCTATTTAATCTGTAAACTGAGCATAGTATTAGAACTTGGACTATATGAAGAAGAATGTGCCATCAGAATTGGAGGAGACCACAACAAGAATATGTAGATGACATCATTGTTCCTGGAGAAATAGAAGACTTCTTGAAAAAGTGATGAAGTTCAAAGACTAGAGCTTTCAATATAGAGGACATCTCAATATAATTAAACAAATATCCTCACAACTTTTTAACAACATAATTATAAACATTGAAAAGAATGAAATTGTCAATTATTTTATTTTACTTGAATCCTCAAACAACATCCATGGAAGCAACAGTCAAAACATAAATGATATTTTAATGAACCAATCAGCTTTCATAGACATTTTTGAAGTCCTAAAGAACAAAAATATCTATAATTTATATAAATACATTTTACTATATGTGACTCAAGCCATAATATTTTCAATCACTATGTATGTCGGCAAAAGTTTAACAGTGAATAATAAATATTGAAACAAAACTTATATCTTTGAGTAAGGTGTTTTTGACAATTATTGAATGTATTGTGGGCTGCCGGAAGAATAAATTTGCCATGAAAAAAAAATCAGTCACAGTGTCGCTTACAACTGATAATGGAGAAACATCTCACAAGGTTAAAGGGCTATAAGGGGACCACTAGTTCTTGGAGAAAAATGTCACACTTGGGAAATAAGAGTTGCAAAGAAAGAGCAGGATTTTCGATGAGATGGATTGAGACTGATGTTGCAGCAATGAAATTAAGAAATGAAAATTGAGCTTGATTTTCTTCTCTTGTGCATAGGGTTGGTATGAGTAGGAGTCAAATTAAAAACAATTTATTTCTTATCTACAAATTGTTTTTAAACTTATAAAGCAAGTGCATTTTCGTATTTCTTTGATATGGTTGTGTTATAGCTTGTAGTACTAATTTATGTGCTCTTAACATTTTTCTTAGCCCTTTGCTCTCTCAAAGATAGTCTAGTGCTATTTTTACTTTACCAGATGATATAAAAGCAAAAACAATACTTTTAAAAAGTACTGATTTTAGCATAAAATAGAAGAATTAGGATGAATGCGTACATCAGTTTTCTTATTTTCCACCCTAAAGGACAAAATACATTTAGAAGAAAGTATTCTTCAATTAGGAAAGAGAAGAAAGCATTAACAACAGAGTAGAGAGTGTTTATTTCTAGGTTTCTTAACACATGAATATGGACACAACTTCACCAATTCATTCTCTGAATTCAACTCAAGCAACTAACAGTCTAGATGCTTAGAAATATAAAAATGCAATGAGGAGCATCGGTAGAATCTATCCCCGGCCATGGAGGAATCAAGACGTTATTTGTTGTTACGTAATACCAAGTTGGAACCGAGACATATAATTGACCCCTAGAGCAGGCTTTCAGAGGCAGTAAATTACATGAGATTGCCCATCTTTTTTTCCATAAAGAAGGTTTGGGTAGTTATGGATTGACAGACAACTCCTTTCCACTACATTATATTCATTATGTTGGTATACCACTGGAAACATAAAGTTGTACATAGTCATTGTATGTAAAATAAGACTTATAAATAATAAAAAATTTTATCTTTGAAGTATAGACATACCACTCTACTGCTGTTCATTTGATTTCTTTTATGGTGGTTCTTTAACAAACTTCCAAATTTGAAGTTATGGGAGGAGATTCCCTTCCAAGGAGACAGCTGATGAATTCAAACCTTTGACCTTTAACTTGTAAGCCCAATGCACAACACATTATGCTACCATCACTGATTTTGGTAAATTACTTTGTTTTAAAAATATACTTAATTTAATGAACTTATACTTTTTCTATGAGGAGAATTGTGGCATCAGGATTGGTGGAAGATCTATTAACAATCTCCGTTATTCAGATGACACAACCTTGCTTGCTGAAACTGAGGAGGACCTCATGCACTTGCTGCGAAGGGTCAAGGACTGCAGCCTTCAGTATGGACTAAGGCTCAA
>NW_006399824.1:10115709-10120030 GCF_000299155.1 Elephantulus edwardii | reverse complement strand
CACAATATACATATGTACATATATTTAAATATTTAAAATTTAGTCATTCACAGAACTCTTTACAGGTCAGTTGCATTCACACTCAGTTAACTAGTGCTTTTAAAGATTTTTAAACTAGTGTATCAATAAAAATTTAAAGCAATCCTCTTTCAAAGGTCTTATTTCAGAGTATTTATGCACAGTGTGCTAAAATCTTTACCATTTTTACATATTTTGATTTGTGACTGTGGAAAAGATACAGAATTTTCCATAGGATTAGATTTTTATTAGGGAAATCACTTAGCTAATATTATGATTAATTAAAACAGTTCATATTTTTCTTGTTACATTACAATTTATCAAATTTTCCATATTGTGGTAAATTTTCCAACTGACTAATAGGACATAATATTAGCAAAAATATTAATAGTTGTATTTTAATATGTGTTTAGTATATAAAGCTGCTCCTGTCAAGTCAATTCCAACCCATTGTGACCCTCTATTAGGATTCTGAAGGTGTAAATATTACTGAAGAATAATAGTCATCTTTTTGCAGGAAGATGAATCTTTTGGTTAACCACTCAACAAACTACAGACTATGCCATCAGGATTCTCTCATTTAATATACAGTAACGAAATATATTTGATAGAAATAAATATATTTAAAGGTAGAATTCTAATGCTATACATTGGCAAGCTGTTATTTTTCCATTGTTCCATATGCGTGTGAAAGTTAGACAATAAACAAGAAAGACAGAAGAACTTATGTCTTTGAATTGTGTTGATATAGAGTACTGCATTTATCGTAGACTGCAAAAAATAATAAACAAATCTGCCCTGAATGTCATGAAATAAGAGCTATCTTTAGAGACAGCAATGATGTAACATTGTTACACAAACTTTGGACAACTGTCAGAAAGGGTCTATTCTTGGAAAAAGACTTCATACTGGAAAAGTAGAGGGTCAGTAAAAGAGAGGAAAATTATCAGGAAGAAAGATTGACATACTGACTACAACGATGGATAGAGATCATGAAATGGCTTTGAATAGAACATGATTTTAGAAGAGCCAATTGACGGGGAAGGGTGCACCACAGGAAGAAAGTGCAACAATGAATGAATGGATACCCAAAGTCTGTAAACTTTCATTAAAATTAATAAAATAAAATCTTGTGTGAAAACAAAGTGTCAGTATTCATGTAACAAATGTGTGTGTCTATGTGTTGTTCTCTAGAATGTAAGCTCCATGAGTACAGAGACTTTTGTCAACTACTGTAATGCCCTTAAAAAAAGTTCTTAAGCTGCCTATGAGTTGGAGATAACTCAGCAGACCCTAACAATAACAATAACAACAACAACAACAATAACATTCTAATCCATTAATTTCTGGAAATAGAAAAGCACAGATGTTATACAATTAATTTATGATACTCTTTCAAGTGGAGGAATTCTAGTTTTATGGTTGTTAAGTATTTGAGAGAAAAACAAAAAAGGTTGGCAGTTTGAACTTATCAAATGTTCTGCAGGAAAAAGATGTGGTGGTTTAACTCCATAAAGAGGACAGCTGTAAGTAATATCTTTCATATAAAAGAAAGATTAAATGAGAAATAGATTTGATATGAAGGTATTTCATCTGTGAGTTAAATTAATTCCAGAGCACCTGGTTAAATTTAATTAACAAATGAAATCGTTTAATCCACATAAAAACATAATTACAAAGGTCACTGTTTAATTAGTGGAGGAAAACCAAAGAGACCAAATATGTTGACGTAGACTACCAACTTAAATAATTAATGGAAAAATATTTCACTCTTTTTAGAAAATAAAAGACGTTGAAATGATCTTGAAAAGTATGTGACTTCTTGTTGTTATGTGCCATCAAGCCGCTTGTGTCTCATAGCGCCCCTATGTACAAGAGCCCTAAATGCGGTTCTATCCTGTGCCAACCTCGCCGTCTCAAACACACTCATTCCCACCACTTGACTCACAGAATCGATCTCATCGAGGGTCTTCCTCTCCTGCGCTGTCCCTCCACTCTCCCAAACATGATGTCCCTCTCCAAGGATCAGCCCCTCCTTGCAACATGCCCAAAGTATGTCAGATGAAGCTTCAGAATCCTTGACTCCAAGGAACAGTATGGCTTCACCCTCTCCAAGACATACCTGTTTGTTCTTCTAGCAGTCCATGGTATATTCAACACTCTTCTCCAGCACCAGAGCTCAAAGGCATCAAGTCTTTTTCTATCATCCCTTTTCACTGTTCAACTCTCTGATGCATAGCACGTAAGTGCGAAGAGTAGCCTGAATCAGGCACACCTTAGTCTTCAGCCTGATGTCATTGCTCTTCAGTACTCTTGAGAGTTCTCTCACAGCTGACTTTCCCAATGCAATTCATCTCCTGATTTCCTGGCTGCTGTTACCAAGAGTGTTGACTGTGGAACCAAGTAAACTAAAACTGCTAACTATCTCAATTTCTTCACCATCCCAGGAATTATCAAACTTATTATTTTAGAATACACTGATATACTGAATAGCTTAGTGAACTTCCCATATTTTATTAGTTGTTGTTATGTGTCATCGTTTGCTTGTGACTCAAAGCAATCCTATGTACAACAGCTCTGAACCCAGCTCTGTGCCAACCTTATTGTCTCTGACGCACCACTCCCACCACCCACGTGACTGAATCGATCCATCTTATCAAGGATTTTCTCCTTTGTGCTGTCCCTCCACCCTCCCAAGCATTATGTCCCTCTCCAAGGACTGGCCCATTCTTGCAACATGCCCAAAGTATGTGAGATGAAGCTTCACAATCCTTACCTTTAAGGAGTAGCCTGGTTTCACTCTCTCTAGAACAAACCTGTTTGTTCTTAAAACCTGTTTGTTCTTCTAAGTAGTCTGTGGTATATTCAATACTCTTCTCTATCACCACTACTCAAAGGACTTAATTCCTTTTTTTTTTTTTTTTTTAGGACTTAATTCTTCTTCTATCATTCCTAGACATCATCCAGCTTTCTGATGCATAACAAATAGCTGCAAATACTATGGCCTGGGTCTGGCACAACAATCTCCAGACTGGCATAGTTGTTCTTCAATACTCTGGAATGGATTTGATTAGTAATTTTCAATAAACTACAAGTGTTACATACTTTGGGAGTGTTGTGAGGAGAGAGCATTCATTGGAGAGCGACATCATGCTTGAGAAGGTGGAGGGAAGGTGAAAAAGAGGAAGATCCTCCATCAGATGGATTGACACAGTAACTGCAGCAATGAGCTCTTATGTGTCACAGAATGTGAGGAGGTCAGAATTCTTGTTCATATGTTTGCTATTCTATGAGTTATATTTGACTCTACTGCATCTACTAACAATAACAACAAAAATGGGTAGAAATTGTATTTGCTGACAAGGCACCTAAAATTTCTTTGTTTATTCTTTCTCTTTTCCTATCTCTTATTCTTGAATAATTTCTTATTTACTGAAAACTTGGATTTCCATTCATTTTTGCATATTTTCCTCCCAACCCTCACCAGTTTGCTTTCTCTTTAAAAAGTTTATTCATTGTTGCACAATTTTCTTTCTCTCCTCCACCCCAGTCCACTTTGATATGCCCCTTTTTTCTATCTTCTTTCTTCTCCCTGTTCTTACTGGATACAACTTACCCACAAATGCTCTAGGACCTCAGAAAGCTAAGACACTACGAAGAGGTAAGTATTCAGGATAACTTTCTTTCTTTTTAACAATGTCATCTCTAACAGACGTATTCCTTACTCAGATGTTTGCTTCAAGAAAAGACTATTTTCAGCCGGTCTTTGCTTTTGCTATTGATTTACTTAAGATGACCTTTTAAAGTGTAAAAATCAAGTCATGTAATTTCCTTGCTTAAAAGTGAACTATTGATCTTACTATGGTTTTGTAATATATAAAATCTTACCACATTACCTATCTCAATGGACATGTGGGGTAAGTGCATTAGAAAATTAGAAATGATTTTAAACTATTAGATTAAACAGTTAAGTTTAATATGTTTTGAGAAATGATTCAAATTTTATAACATATTTGGATTTTATCAAACTAAGTGGGTCAAGGCTCTGGGCTAAGGGTGGGGTCAACACTGTAACTAATGCTTAACTCCACAATAAGGGATTTATCTTTCACAGCTTCACAAATTGCTGTCTGTCAGATACTCCTCTAAATCTGAACATTCAGATTAAGACCGACTAGGAAGAAGGATTGGCCACCCACTTCTGAAATAGCAGGCCTCTGAAAACCCTATGCACAACAGAACACACGCAGATTACCAGAAAGGGCAACCTAGGTAGAACTATCAAGTATGGAAATACAAAGGA
>NW_006399824.1:10099258-10103011 GCF_000299155.1 Elephantulus edwardii | reverse complement strand
GGGAAGACCCTCAATGAGATGGATTGATTCGGTGACTGGGGTAATCGGGATTGGTGTGTCAGAGGCGGTGCGGTTGGCGCAGGATAGAGCAGGGTTTATAGCTGTTGTGCATAGGGTCTCTATGAGTCGGAAATGACTCGACGGCACATAACAACAACAACAACAACATACTTTTACTTAGATTAAAAGTTTAATTTTATGGTAATAATTTTAAAAAGTAAAAACTCTAGCTATTGCTAAGTGAAAATTTATGCTGTAAAATCTTCAAAACTGGTAAATTTAGAATTTGAATATAAACTTCTCATCAGGAAAACATTGCTTATAGTCATTGTCTCTCCCAGTTGGCATTCACTGGATCCTGAATCATGGAGATGGTGACTCAAACCTCAAATCTTTCTCCCAGCAGCTAATCTTGCTAACCATTTCTAGTACCCAAAGATCCCTGAAATTGCCTCTAAGTCTAAAACTTTAAAGTGTGTCAGAACCATCTGTGGTGCTTTTAAACTTAACATGCTTGGATTCACACCCAGACCTTTTTATTCAAAATTGTGATTTTATAGGATCAATTATAACAATGCTATTTTCCTTTCTAGTTTAAAAGAAATTGAGAGATGCATGTAGAAATTGAGCAGAAAGCATGAAAATGCTTCTTCGATTGATAATACTATTGAGAGTACAACTTTTGATTTGTAGCAGGGTTTCAAATCAGTTCATTCTGGTTTAAATCTGTTGATATTTTGTTTTTCAATCCCAGATATACTGACCTGGAATTTACAGTTTTATAGGCTCTTCAGCTTCTTATGAGGATCTTGTTGAAATATACATTCCAGTTCCGTTTCTCTTCTGTAGAAATGAAACTTTTCAGCAAGGATTTGAACCTATACTTTTGAACCAGCTTGAAATCCTGTTTCACAGACAAGAAGATTTACACATATTTTGCTTGTAAAATAGGTTCTTAATTCGTTCCCTGAAGGCATCACAAGAATGAGCTAGAGATGATGTTGAAGGATCAAGAGGTTTAATAATGACTAGAAAGTCAGACATATTTGCAGAAAGAAATCTGTCTATCCAAAGAGTACTCTGGCTGAACCTTCCCCAAGACATAATTGCTTGTTTTCTGGAAGTCCAAGAGGCAGTTGTCAGAACAGAGGAAGGAGACACTGCATGGTTCAAAATCAGGAAGGGTATTCTCCAGTGATGGATTCTGTCTCCATACCTTTTCAATCTGTATACATAACAGATCATCCAGGATGCTGGGCTGTACGAGGAAGAATGTGGCATAAGGATTGGAGGATTTAATCAACAACCTGCATTATGCAGATGACACAACCCTGCTTGCTGAAACTGAGCAGGACCTGAAGTGCTTGCTACAGCTTGCTATAGCAAGGACTACAGCTATCAACATGGATCGAAGCTCAACATTGAGAAAACAAAGATTCGCACCACTGGGCCAATTGGCAACACCATTATGGATGGTGAAGGGATTGAGATTGTTAACAGTTTTAGTTTGCTTGGTTCCACAATCAACACTCTTGGTACCAGCAGCCAGGAAATCAAGAGACGAATTGCATTGAAAAAGTCAACTGTCAGGGACCTCTCCAGAGTACTGAAGAGCAACAATGTCAGGCTGGAGACTAAAATACACCTGATCCAGGCTATAGTCTTCGCAATTGTGTGCTGCGTGTCAAACAGCTGAACAATGACAAGGGATGATAAAAAAAAAGAGAATTGATGCCTTTGAGTTGTGGTGTTGGAGAAGAGTGTTGAATATACTGTGGACTGCTAAGAGAACAAGCAGGTTCATCCTGGAGAGGATGAAACCGGGCTGTTTCTTGGGGTCAAGGATTCTGAAGCTTTGTCTGACATACTTTGGACATGCTGCAAGGAAGAACCAGTCCTTGGAGAGGGACAGCATGTTTGGGAGGGTGGAGGAACAGAGCAAGAGAGGAAGACCTTTGAGGAGATGGATCCATTCAGTTACTGGGATAATGGGAGTGGGTGTGTTAGACACAGTGAGACAGTGAGGTTGGCACAGGATAGAGAAGTGTTTAAGGCTCAACAGCACATAACAACAACAACAACAATAACAGTGGTATAGTTAGTGTTTTCTCCAACATTACAAGTCAAAGGCATCAATTTGTCTTCTGTCTTCCTTCTTCCGTGTCCAACTCTCAGATGTATAGCAAGAGATTGAAAAACCTATGACTTGAATCAGGTACACTTTAGTTTTCAAACTGATATATTTGTTTCTCAGCAATTTTAGAGAGGTTTCTATCAGTGGGCTTCTAGTGCAATACATCCCCTGATTTCCTGATTGCTGGTATCAAGGGTGTTGATTGTGGATCTAACTAAGATGAAGTTGACAATTTCAATCCTTTTCCATCTATCCTAACGTTTACAATTGATGCCTTTGTGAGAATTTTTTGTCTTCCTGATAATGAGACAAAATACATATTTAAGGGTATATTACTAGGTCTTCTACAGCAAGTGTTTCAAGTCTCTCTTACTTTGAGCAAGCAAGGCTGTATCACCTGGATAACACAGGCTGTGGATTAAGTCTTCCTCCTATCCTGATGCCATATTTTTCTTCACAGAATCCAGCTTCTTGAATAATTTGTTCAGCACACAGACTGGATAGGTATTGATACACATTCCTCCTGATTTTTAAACCCATGCAGTTTTAGAGAATAAGAAAATCCTGCAAATGGCGATCATGCAGGACCTAGGAGGAATGCAAGTATCTCTCTCTGATTAACACTCAGAGCTTTTCTAGGGTTATTTATTTCCCATGGGAAGGAATGCCTTTAAGGGGTAGAAGGAGGTGTGATGTTTGCACCACTTTTGTCTGATGGCTGCAACTCTTCTTTCTCTTCAACATAGACATACAACTCAAGATATAATTTTGTGCAAAGGATTCTGGGGAAAGATGTAAAGCCTCATTGTGAGTCATTCTGTCTTTTGGTTCAAAAATCTCCTCCCTTATTACATCATTACTTAATCAAGTAACTCTAATGTGCATGAATGCAACTCAGTTCCATCTAGTCATTTGTCTTCTGAAAACAAACAAAAAGCACAACAAAAAATAAGCAAACAAACCAACCTTTGGTTCTATGTTTCCTTTAGATATGAAAACAATACCCGTCAGATGTTAGGACTATACCTTTTGATCAAGACCTTACTGTTCCTCACAAATTTGTTTTTGTTTTAATAAGTGCTCAGCTAGGTGTATACTAATACATGCATGTAAGCTACAATAATAGAATGTAAATACATGTAAGTAGATTCACTTGATTTTTTCTTTCTTATTTTCCTAATGTCTTAGACATCTTTTGGTTTTATTTCTCTAGATCAATGATGTGTTGTAGTAGGATACATGCATCTAAAACAAAAATCTCTTGAGCTAAACATGACCATTAATACCTGGTAAATAAACAATCAAAAATTAGATCAGTTCTCCTTTCAGAGAAAAGTAAGATCTAGGATAATGAGGAATGATTTTATTTTATCTTCAATACTTATGTGTGCATGAATTAGGGTGTAGGAAAAGAAATCACTCAATTGCCATAGTAATTGTGGTTTTTCATAATTAATCACAAGTTGCAGCAAGAAATACTTCATGGTATCTAAAATAATTTATGCACATAGCTTTACCACCCACCACCAATTGGTATACCATCTATTCCTGGAGCCTTATTTTTGGCCATGTCCTTCAAAGCAGCCTGAACTTCTTCTTTCATCACCATAGGCTCTTGC
>NW_006399824.1:10095767-10096773 GCF_000299155.1 Elephantulus edwardii | reverse complement strand
CTGGGATAATTGGGATGGGAGTGTCAGAGACAGTGCGACTGACACAGGACAGAGCGGAGTTTAGGGCTGTTGTACATAGGGTCACTATGAGTCGCAGGCGACTCGATGGCACATAACAACAACAACAACAACAAAGCTTTATGTATTTATGTTTGCTTGTAAAAATATTGCATTGCATTGCCTTAGTATATTTCCGAAATATTTGACCTTGGATTTTAAATATTGTGCTGAAACAAAGTGGATCTATTGTGTAAATAAATGAAACCATAAATAGGAGTGTTTCATTTTTATTTTAATTTCCAAATGCATTATAATGTTTTAAAGGCTTGATAGAGATGTTACCAGGATTAAAATAAATTAAAAAGAATAGATGGTATCTTTAGTAAGGAAGTTAGTATTTGTGAAGTAATCAGAAATTAAAAGTATATTATAGATTAGTTTGGATTTTCCCAGAAGTAATGAGACAAGGAATCTAACGTATGTAGTTTATTAAGAAAATGAAGAGAAGATACTCTCCCACCCCCAAATATAAGTTTCTTGCATCTGCTTTGGCTTAATAATAGGTTTTATGAACTTGAAGTGAATGTAAATTTCATACCCCACAGTTACACCTCTCAAAGGATGACAGTGCCTAGGATGCAATCCCTCTGCATTACCCCAGTGAGCCACAGAGGGAACACTTCCTAGGGTGATTCATTACCTAGAACATCTATCTGGTTTAACATAGAGGCAACATAGTTGGCTTTTGCAGTAAGAGAAAGTTTTAAAAAAATGAATTGCAAATGCTGGCGGTTGAAAATCAAGTAGTTTTTCATTGACAGTGTAATATCTCAGAGCACATTTTTTTTGTTTGTTTCACCGTAGAGAATTTTTGCTCTGTGGGTTTTAATGAAAAGTACTCTATCAGACTAAAAAGATTTTCTTCCAGTCCTAGAAGCACAAGACTAACACATAATAAAACCTGTAGAGAATTCCCAAATATGTGTACAGTACATATAATAAACAT
>NW_006399824.1:10030802-10094832 GCF_000299155.1 Elephantulus edwardii | reverse complement strand
CAGGCGCTTCAGGTCCTCCTCAGTTTCAGCAAGCAGGGTTGTGTCATCCGCATAACGCAGATTGTTGATAAATCGTCCACCAATCTTCACCCCACATTTCTCCTCATAGATCCCAGCCTCCTGGATAATCTGTTATATCTTTTTTATAAGAGAAATACATTTAAGGAAAATTGGGTCAGAAGGTTTGTAATAATAGAGTGGGCTAAATAGTTAATACATGTAAGTGTAATAGAAATTACAGATAGAACGTGAAATAAATGTTGTCGTCATCTAATTCTTCTTGTTCAAGCTTCAAGGATTCCTTAGCATATTTTTTTGCTTCTCCTCTTATATATTTTGGTACAATTTCATGTCTTCCTTTAACTCACTAACCCAGCTATGCTCTAGTGCAAAAGCTTTGTCCTTAACTTCATCATGTACAATGTAAATTATTTTTGCAACTTCTTTAACAACATCACACAAATCACTTCTTTTATCTGAAGCTTTTCAAGCTCTGTCTTTGCAGCTTGCCTGGCTTTACCAATAGCACAGCCCCAGTAGTCATATGAAACACTCAAGAGATCAATCATGTAGAGTTTTGCACCTTCATTCACACTGTAAGAACCTAACATGAAACTGCAGCCAAAAGGACTAACAGCACTCTAGAGTGTATATTCATGCACATGCATGCCCACTCTGTCTGCAAGATGTTTTAGCGAAATGTTTTAGCCAAAGTTTGAGCTCAAGTTCAAAGTTCTTCTCTTGCTATATCTACTAAAGAAGGAGCATCTGCAACAAGCCTGCTACTGCCATTCGAACACGCGATCAACATTAAAATGTTGTCTATTGGAAGCTTCTTCATAAAGTTTAGAAAAGACTAATTTTTCTACCCCAAGACAACACCATCTTTACACCTGATCCCTACAGCTGTACTGCTATCTTCCACAGCCTTCACAGCATATTCAACTTGAAAAACTCTTCCATCAAGTGAAAATGCAGAAGTCAACAACAGATCATACCCAGTGACGACGTAGCTCATGATGTTAAGACTACAAGGATGAAAATTTTGTAATTTTTTTTAATTTAAGATTTAGCTTCATCAACAAGTAGACCTGGCATCATAGAAGTTTTCAAGCTCATTTTGTTCCTATCCTGTCTCAAGAATGAAATAAGCCATTTGCCTAAAGATCCTGCTTAATCTTCATAAATAGTCCTCAAGAATTTGGAGAGGTCTCTAACTTCAAATTTTCTCAGTGTAATGCATGTCCTTATTTCTTGACTGCTGGTACCAAGTGTGTTAATTGTGAGTCCAAGCAAGATAATGCTGTTGATCGTTTCAAGTTCCTCTCCATCGATCATAATGCAGCCATGATGTCAGTTTGAGGACTAAGGTGCTTCTGATTCAGACCAAAGTCTTTCCTATCATTTGCTAGACAATGGATAAGAATTATAGAAAAATAATTGATGTCTTTGAGGTGTGCTGTTGGAGAAGACTGCTGAACAGCCAAAAGAACAAACAGGTAAGTCCTGGAGAGGGTGCAGCCTAAGTGCTCTTTGGAGGCAAGAATGATGAAACTTTACCACTCATACTTTGGATGTGTTGTTAGGAGGGGGTATTCCTTGGAGAGGGCATGATGCTTGGAAGGGTGGTGATTTGGAGAAGGAGAGGAAGACCCTCAACCAGGTGGATCAACATGGTGACTGCTGCAATATGCTCTTGTGTGTCAGGAAGTACGAGAAAGACACAGGATAGACAGGGTCTGATCTTTTGTTCATAGGGTTGCTATGAGTTGTACTCAACTGGACAACACCTAACAACAACTACTTAATTTTAGAAAGTTCTACACGAGTTGATATGTTGTATTCTTTTGTTCTATAATTGCAGTGAATTCTATTTTATAGTGGTATTTCTTATCATTTTAAGATATTTAGGTGTTCATTTATTCATTTCTAGATGTATAAAAACACATTTATCTTTTGTTACAGTTTTCTGAGAGTCTATGTATTGTAATTGGCAAACAGGCTAGGTCAGAGATCAGTAGACATTACTGTGATAAAAATTTATTGAGAATGTCTTTTAATTTTTTGTTTAAATTGGTTATTTTAGAAAATGGTTGAATTAATATACTTACATATTCTCCATAGCTAATTTTAAAAAGAAGAAACAAACCCATTTTTATTTTATATTTGTCTGTATACAAATTGCATACATCTTGTGTTTCATTTACATATACTGTTTTACACATTCGTTCATTCACTTTATATCTCATATGATCATGTTTTATAAAATTAATCACCATTGATATAGACCCAATATACTCCATCTTCTCAGGTACTCACTGAATATCTCATAATTTCTTCATTCTCTCTTCTGCCACCAGAGTCTGTGACCTTGTGATTTCTTCCTCTTTACTCTCTTTTCCTCCCTCCTTCCCCTTTGAACATTTTTTAATATTTTTTCCCTTTGAATATTTTAACACATCTTACTAGTTATCAGTTTTGATCAACTTCTGACTGCAAAATTTAGTATAAATCTTCTATTTCCTCCTATTTGGCTCTAGTTGTTGGTGCTTATATTTGAATTATAGTGGTATTCATTGGACTTCCTTATGTGAGTATGGATATTATCCTGTCGCTCACCACATTGTATTTCAGGATGGATCAAGAAATGACTTTTTAAATTATGAAACCAACCCCATTTTTCCTCACCTTTTCATCCCCAGCATAGTAAATCACATAATAGTCTGATTCAAAATGTCCCATGCCAAGCCATCTCATTTTGCCTATACCTAGTATGTCAATATTCATGCGTTCCATTTCTTTCTTAAGAATGTCCGATTTTCCTACATTCATGCTTCTCACGTTCCATGTTCCAATCACTAGTATCTGCTTACAGCTGTTCCTTCTTCTCTGTATTTCCGTTTCTAAGATCTCAGTCTCAATAGCCACGTCTGCTAGTCCAAGTGATAGTCTAAGTGTGCACTACTGTACGTACATAGGGTTTCGAAGGCCTGTCTTTTCGGAAGTGGATGGCCAATCCTTCTTCCTAGTCTGTCTCAATCTTTAAATATATATAATAGTATCTGACAGACAAGCATTCCACAGAAAAGAGCAGATGAAAGACAATTACCCAGTTGTAACAATGACCAATAGATTCAATGTTGCTGCCCACCTACACTTCCTTACTCCACCACCATCCCTTCCTCCTTTTCCCTACACCATTCAATTCCCATCTCTAATTGACCAGCCCCTGACATGATGGCCTAAGTCTCAAGCCATCAGGATTTCTGTGATCCTGAACATATCGTGCTGCTGTGAATCTCTTATGACGCAGCCAATATGACTTCAATTTAAAGTTCTTAATCACAACTGTAATGTGCAACTTCCATTCCAGGCGACTGGAACGCAAAAGTTGGGAACAGAGAAGAAGGATCAGAAGCTGGAAAATATGGACTCGGTGAGAGAAAAGAGGCCGGAGATAGAATGATAGAGTTCTGCACATTCAATGATTTATTCGTTGCAAATACCTTTTGTAAGAAACATAAATGCAGGCTATACACATGGATCTCACCTGATGACATGCATAGGAATCAAATAGATTACATTTAGGGAAATATTCAGTGGAGAAGCTCCATATCAGCAGTGAAAACCAGGCCGGGTGCTGATTGTGGGACAGAAGACCAACTT
Source organism: Elephantulus edwardii (assembly GCF_000299155.1). NCBI lineage: Eukaryota > Metazoa > Chordata > Mammalia > Macroscelidea > Macroscelididae > Elephantulus > Elephantulus edwardii. The sequence goes on along the minus strand of NW_006399824.1, from coordinate 10,091,166 downwards.
CTCACATGCAAGTTCAAGCTGAAGTTGAGGAAAATTAAATCAAGTCCATGAGAACCAAAATATCATCTTAAGTCTATCCCACACCAATTTCAAAACCATTTCAGGAACAGGTTTGAGGCCTTGAGCAATAATGAACATAGACCAAAAGAGCTCTGGGAGGATATCAAGAAAATCGTCCATGAAGAATGCCAAAGATGATTACAAAGGCTGAAAAAGAAAAAAAAGACCAAGATGAATGTCAGATGGGACTCTGAATATTGCATTAGAGTGCCGAGAAGCCAAAGCTAAAGGAAGAAACGAAACCAAGAAATCGAAGAGCTAAACAGAAAATTTCAAAAGGCAGCCCGTGACGACAAAGCAAGATACTATAATGAAATGTGCAGAGAGCAGGAGTCAGAAAATCAAAAGGGCCGAACTTGCTCGGCGTTTCTTAACTGAAGGAGCTGAAAAACAAATTCAAGCCACGGGTGGCAATAATTAAGGATACTTTGGGTAGAATGTTAAATGATCCAGGAAGTATCAAGAGAAGATGGAAGGAATACACAGAGTCACTGTATCAGAAGGAATTGGCTGACACAGAAGAATTTCATGAAATGACATATGAGCAAGAGCCTGTGGTGATGAAAGAGGGAGTTCAAATTTCTCTGAAGGAATTGGCAAAAAAAAACAAGGCTCCAGGAGTTGACAGCATACCAATTGACATATTTCAACAGAGAGACACTGTCCTGGATGTGCTCACTAAGTTGTGCCAAGAAATCTTGAGAACAGCCACCTGGCCCACTGACTGTAAAAGATCAATATTTGTTCCAATTCCAAGGAAAGGTGACCCAAATGAGTGTGAAAATCATCGAACAATATCATTAATATCACATGCAAGCAAGATTCTGCTGAAAATTATCCAAAAACTTTTGGAACAATATGTCAACAGAGAACAGCCAGATGTATAGGCTGGATTTAGAAGAGGTCATGGTACTAGGGATATTATAGCTAATGTTAGATGGATCTTAGCAGAAAGCAAAGAATACCAGAAGAATGTCTATCTGTGCTTCATTGACTATGCAAAGGCTTTGACTGTGTGGATCACAACAAGCTGTGGCTGACTCTGAGAAGAATGGGAATCCCAGAACATTCGATTGTGCTAATGCGAAACCTATACTTGGACTAAGAAGCAGTCATCAGAACAGAGCAGGGAAACATTGCATGGTTCAAAATTGGAAGGGCTTACACCAGGGATTTGTCCTGTCTCCATACCTTTCAACCTGTATGCAGAACAGATCATCTGGGAGGCTGGACTGTATGAGGAGAAATTCAGCATCAGGATTGGTGGTAGATCTATCAACAATCTGCATTATGCAGATGACACAATCCTGCTTGCTGAAACTGAGGAGGACCTGAAGTGCTTGCTGCAGAGGGTCAAGGACTGCAGACTTCAATATGGATTGAGGCTCAATGTTAAGAAGGCAAAGATTCTCACCACTGGACCAAATGGCAGCATCAGGATGGATGGTGAAGAGATTGAGATTTCTCACAGCTTTAGTCTGCTTGGCTCCACAATCAACACTCTTGGCACCAGCAGCCAGGAAAATAGAAGACGTATTGAAATGGGAAAGTCTGCTGTTAGGGACCTCTCTAAAGTACTCAAGATCAACGGTGTGTCTCTGGAGACTACGGCATCTGGTATAGGCCATGGTCTTTGCAATCACTTATTATGCGTCAGAGAGCTGGAAAATGAAGAGGGATGAATGAAGGAGAATTGATGCTTTTGAGCTTTGGTGTTGGAGAAGAGTGCTGAGGGTTTCATGAATTGCTACGAAAACAAACAGATTCATCTTTGAGAGCGTTAAACCGGGCTGCTCCTTGGAGACAAGGATTCTGAGACTTCATCTAATATACTTTGGTCATGTTGTAAGGAAAGACCGGTCCTTGGAGAAAGACATCATGCTTGGGAGTGTGGAGAGCAGGCGCAGGAGGGGAAGGTCCTCTGGGAGATGGATTGATTCTGTGACTGGGGCAATTGGGATGAGTGTATTGGAGACAGTAAGATTGGCACAGGACAGAGCAGAGTTTAGAGCTGTGGTATATAGGGGCGCTATGAGTAGAAAGCGACTCGACGGCACATAACACCAACAACTATAATGCGAACCTATACTTAGACCAAGTGGCAGTTGTAACAACAGAACAAGGAGAAACTACATGGTTCAAAATCAAGAAGGGGGTTCATCAGAAATGTATTCTGTCTCCATACCTTTTCAATCTGTATGCAGAACAGATCATCAGAGATGCTGGGCTATATGAAGAGGAATGTGGCATCAGGACTGCTGGAAGAGTCATCAGCAACCTGCATTATGCAGATAACACAACCATGCTTGCTGAAACTGAGGAGGACCTGAAGTGCTTGCTGTAGAAGGTCAAGGACTGCAGCCTCTTATATGGACTGAAGCGCAACATCAAGAAAACAAAGATTCTCACCACTGAGCCAATTGGCAGCATCAGTATGGATGGTGGAGAGATTGAGATAGTTAACAGTTTTACCTTACTTCACTCCACAATCAACACTCTTGGTAACAGCATCCAGGAAATCAAGAGACAAATTGCATTGGGAAAGTCAGCTGTGAGGAACCTCTCAAGAATCCTGAAGAGCAATGATGTCAGACTGAAGACTAAGGTGTGCCTGATCTGGGCTTATAGTCTTTGCCGTTACGTGCTACACATCAGAGAGTTGGACAGTGAATAGGGTTGATAGAAAGAGAATTGATACCTCTGAGCTGTGGTTTTGGAAAAGAGTGTTGAATATACCATGGACTGCTAGGACAACAAGCAGGTTTGTCCTGAAGAGGGTGAAGCCGGAAGGCTCTTTGGAGTCAAGGATTCTGAAGCTTCATCTGACATATTTGGGCATTTTTGTCCTTTGAAAGAGACATCATGTTTGGTAGAGTGGAGGGACGGCAAAGGAGAGGAAGACCTTTGATGAAATGGATTGATTCTGTGACTGGAGCAGTGGGAATAAGTGGGTTTGAGATGGCTAGGTTGACACAGGATGAAAGATCGTTTAGAGCTCTTGCATATAGGGTTGATATGAGTTGCAAGTAACTCGATGGCACATAACAACAACAACAATAACTAGTTATCATTCTATTTTTAAAATACTGGTCTTATACAGTATTGGTCCTTGTGAGACGGAGTTATTTTACTCAGCATAATGTGTTCCATCCTCTTCCACGTTACATAGTATTTTTTTTTATTGCTCCTGAATGCTGCATAGTATCCCATCACGTGAATGTACCACCATTTCTAAATCTATTCCTTTGTTGATGGACATTTGGGTTATTTATATTGTGTTGCTATTGTCAATAATTCTGCTATTAACATTAGTACAAATCTCCATTTGGATCTCAGTTTTCCATTTTCTTTAGGGTATATTCCTAATAGTGGAATAGCAGGGTCATATTCCATTTCTATGTTCAGATTCTTAAAGAAATATCAAACTGCCTTCCAGAGTAGTTGAACTCTTTTACAATACACCAACAGTGTAAGAACGTTCCAATCTCTCCACATCCTCTCAAACATTTATTGCTTGATGTCTATTTAAACTTTGCCACTGCTACTGATTGAGATGGCATCTTATTGTGGTTGTATATCTCTTATTAGCAGTGATTTTGAGCATTTCTTCATGTGCTTGCTGGCTTTCTCAGTGTCTTCCTCTGTGAAAGTCTTCTCATGTCTTTTACCCATTTTGTAATTGAATTATCAGTCTTTCTCTCTCATAGAGGCTTTTCCAGAAATGGCATTGTTGTTTGTTGTTATGTGCAATCGAGCCACCTGCAAGTTACAGCAACCCTATGTACAACAGCCCTAAACCCTGTTCTATCCTGTGCCAACTCTGACACACACATACCCATAATCCACACAGTCAAACACCTTTGCATAATCAATGAAACCTAGATAGAATTCCTCTGGTATTCCTTCTTTCAGCTAAGATCCATCTAACATCAGCTATAATCTCCCTAGTACCACGACCCCTTTTAAATCAAGCCTGGACTTTCGACAATTCGCTGGTAATGTGCTGTTCCAGTCTTTTTTGGATAATCTTCAGTAGTATCTTGCTTGCATGTGAAATCAATGATATTGTTCTGTAATTTCCGCAGTCAGTTGGGTGACCTTTCTTTGGAATGGGAACAAATATGGATCTCTTCCAGTCAGTTGGCCAAGTGGTTATTCTCCAGATTTTTTGGCACAACTTGGTGAGCACATCCAGGGCAGCATCTGTTAGCTGAAATATGTCAAGTGGTATACCATCTATTCCTGGGGCCTTATTTTTTGCTATTTCCTTTAAAGCAGCTTCAACTTCTCCTTCATCACCATAGGCTCTTGCTCAAATGTTATTTCATTAAATTCTTCTGTATCTGCCAATTCCTTTCTAGACAATGACTCAGTATATTCCTTCCATCTTCTTTCAATACTTCCTGGATCATTTAATATTCTGCCTAAAGCATCCTTGATTATAGCAACCTCAATTGAGGTTTGAATTTGTTCTTCAGTTCCTTGAGCTTAAGAAATGCTGAATGAGTTCATTCCTTTTGATTTTCCGACTCCAGCTCCTCACACATTTCATTGTAGTATTTTGCTTTGTCAACCCGTGCTGCCTTTTGGAAATCTTCTGTTCAGCTCTACAGTATCTTGAATTCTTCCTTGTGTTTTGGCTTCTCTACATTCCAGTGCAATCTGCAGAGTTTCTTCCAACATCCATTTTGTTCTTTTCTTCCTCTTCTGACTTTGTAATGAGCATTTGCACTCTTCCTGGATGATACATTTAACATCCTCCCACAACTCATCTGGTCTTGGCTCATTATTAGTGTTCAAGGCCTCAAACCTGTTCCTGAGATGATTCTGAAATTCAGGTGCAAAGTCATACTTTGGCTCCTGTGGATTTGGTTTAATTTTCCTCAGCTTCAGCTTGAACTTGCATATGAGTAGTTGGTGGTCTGTTCCACAATCAGCTCCTGGCCTAGTTTTCACAGCTGATATTGAGCTTCTCCAGCGGTTTCTTCCACAGATGTAGTCGATCTGATTCCTATGGATACCATCAGGTGAAATCCATGTCTATAACCTGCGTTTATGTTTCTTATAAAACGTATTTGTAATGAATAAGTCATTGATTGTGCAAAATTCAAACATTATATCTCCAGCTTCATTTCTGTTACCAAGCTCATGTTTTCCAACTACTGATACTGCTTCTCTGTTCCCCACTTTTGTGTTCCAGTCACCCAATGTGATTTGTAATGTGTATGAAAAGAGACTCTTGTAATTGAAATAGAAAAACATCTGGCAATCGCAAGGAAAATAAAAACATTTTAAACATCTAAATATGCATTTTTTTTCTCTCAGAAGAAAGAGCTGGAAAATTCTTATATAAATATCTCACAAAATGCCAATGGGAGCATTATAATAGCAAAACTAAACATAGAAATTTTAAAAAAATGAATATTGGAAACAAATAAAATATACTTTGTTTTTATCCAGAATATTTTTTGTTCTAATTATACATTAAACAAACGTTCACTGTAAGAAATTTGGAGAAAGAAAAGTGAAAGTACCAACTGTTATAATTTCAAAGTACTTTATTTTTTATATTTGGGATAAATACAAGCATACAGAGTATATTTGTATAATTTCTTACAATATTTCATTTATGAGTACTTACCTAGTCAATGTCATGAGTATTCTAAACTCCTTTTTGGAATGTCAACGAATTCTGGACCTCATATTATTATAGACATGCAATTGTTGAAATGGTCTTCCTCTACTGTTAAAAAGATAAAAATCAGGAATATTTATTTTAGAAATTATTTAATATTATTTAGAAATTATGTAATAAATTATGTTTTAAAAATGATTTTACAAGTCTTACCTAATATATTATTGAGAACTTAGTGTGTAAGTGGTCTTTTCTAATCCCTCAGAGGTAGATACTATTGAAATTTAGCCACAAATCTGCAAGGCCAATATAAAAGAACACTATTGCATAATTGTAGTATTTAATGTGATTTCTACATTAAGAGCTGAGAGTAAGATGTGATTATTATTATTATGACATTATTTAAGATGAAAAGCAAGAAGTGGAATATTATAAATCTCTAAAAATAAATTTCAACCTGTGTGCAGAACAGATTATCCGAGAGGCTGGGCTCTATGAGGAGAAGTGTGGAGTCAGGATTGGTGGAAGATCTATCAACAATCTGTGTTATGCAGATGACACAATCTTGCTCGCTGAAACTGAGGAGGACCTCATGCACTTACTGCAGAGGGTCAAGGACTGCAGCCTTCAGTGTGGACTGATGCTCAATGTCAAGAAGACAAAGATTCTCACCACTGGACCAATTGGCAGCATCAGGATGGATGATGAAGAGATTGAGATTGTTAACAACTTTAGTCTGCTTGGCTCCACGGTCAACACTCTTGGCACCAGTAGCCAGGAAATAAAAAAATGTATTGCCATGGGAAAGTCTGCTCTTAGGGACCTCCCCAGAGTACTGAAGAACAATTGTGTCACTCTGGAGACTAAGATGCGTTTGATACAGGGTATGGTCTTTGCAATCACTTATTATGCATCAGAGAGTTAGACAATGACTAGGGAGGATAGAAGAAGAATTGATGCCTTTGAGCTGTGGTGCTGGAGAAGAGTGCTGAATGTATCATGGACTGCCAAGAAAACAAACAGATTCAACCTGGAGAGGGTTAAACTCGGCTGCTCCTTGGGGACAAGTATTCTGGGGCTTCGTCTGACATATGTTGGACATGTTGTAAGGAGGGACAGGTCCTTGGAGAGGGACATCATGCTTGTGAGGGTGGAGGGACGACACAAAAGGGAAAGACCCTCTATGAGGTCGATTGATTCAGTGACTGGGGTAATTGGGATGGGTATTTCAGAGGTTTTTCGATTGGCACACGATAGAGCAGGGTTTACGGCTGTTGTACAAATGGTCACTATGATTTGCAAGTGACTCGACTGCACATAACAACAACAACAACAATAAATTTATTCCCAAACATGGTATACCTTCTTACAATTTTTTTCTGCCAGAAATTTAAGTAGAAGCAGATAGTTTTACTTCAAGTGCTTCTAGCAAGTAGTGTTGTTGTTTTTAGATGCCACCAAGTCAAGTATGACTAGTAGAGACCCTATAAACAAAATATCTGAAACCAGTCCTGTCCTGCTCCATCTTCACACTTGCCGACCCACAAGAACCCATTGCAGCAGTTACCTTGTCAATTCGTCTGGTGTCCTTCCTTGACCCTCCATCCTTCCCAATATGGCCTCCTTCTCCAAGGAATAGCACCTCCTAGCAATATGTCCAAAGTATGTTAGTCAAAGCCTCATCATTCTTGCTTCCAAAGACCACTCTAGCTGCACCCTCTCCAAGACATATTAATTAATTTTCTTGGTATTCATGGAATGTTCAGTCTTTTCTCCAACACCACAGCTCAAAGGTATCAGTTCTTTTTCTGTTATCTCTATTTATTGTCCAGGTCGCAGATGCATAACTAGTAATAGGAAAGACAGTGTCCCAAACTGACCAGTAAATGTTAGGGCTGGGTATTTAATTTTCTAGAGTTATTTACAAATCCTTGAAATAGCTAATTAAAATGAACTTTTTTATAGAAGTCTATCTCCTGTTTCTATTTAAAAGAAATCATAATATCAGCTCCATCAAATATCATAAATTGAGATGAGGAAAAGGGTGTGCAGGAAAAATAAGTTAGTTAATGGAAAAATTCACAACTTACATACTCTTTACTGTGGTTTGCAACAAATTAAGCCTAACATTGGGAAGAATGGGGGTCTCATAACACTTTGTTGTGCTAATGTGAAATCTATTCCTAGACCAAGAAACCATTTTCTGAATCAAGCAAGGGAGCACTACATGGTTTAAGATCAGAAAAGGCGTGTGTCAGCCTTGTATTCTTTTCCACACTTACTCAATCTTTACACTGTACAAATAATTAATGAAGCTGAACTATATGAAGAACAATGTATCATCAAGATTGTAGGAAGACTCATGCAGATGACACTTGCTGAAAGTGAGAATATGAAATGCTTATTGCAAAAGATCAAGGATCACAGCTTTCGATATGACTACATATAAAAATCAAGAAAACAAAGGCCCTCACCACAAGCTCAACAGTTAAGATTATAATAGATGGAGAAAGGACCGAAGTTGTCAATGATTTCTTTTACTTGGATCCACAATGAACACAGTAGATACAGTCAAGAAATCAGGAAACATTACACTGAGTAAGTCAACTGTGAGGGACCTCTTCAAATTACTGAAAAACAATGAAGTCCGTTTGAAGAGTAAGATGTGCCTGATTTAGGCTATGGTCCTCTCGATAACCTGTTATGGCCCATAAAGATGGACAGTGAACAAAGATGACAGAAGAATTGATGTCTTTGAAGAGTGGTGCTGGAAAAGAGTACTGAATAACCCCTGGACTCCCAAAAACCAAACTGAAATGTCTTGGAGAAAGTGCAACTGAAGTGTTCTCTGGAGGCACTTCATATTTCATACTAGAGACCCATAGTTAGTTGAGGCTATTTTTTTTGAAACATAGATCATGATTGGAAAAAGGGGGGGGGTCAGTGAAGAAGAAGAAGACTCTCAAAGAGATAGATTGACACAATGACTTCAGCAATGGTTTAAGTGTGTTGGAGACGCTGAGGATAGCACAGGACAGGGAAGGTCCCCAGTCAACTGTTTAGAGAGTCACTGTGAGTCATACTTGACTTGGTGACACCTAACAACAACAACAACATACTTCTGTTATAAATGTGAAACAGAGAAATAACCTTATAGAACAATAATTTCATTTTGGTCAAAACTTGGGCTCAATTTGTATGATGAAAAATGCAGAATTTGGAAAATTGTCATTTAGAAGCCACATAAACTTGCCTCTGAAAATCTTCTCAAAAGTCAGTCTTGAAAATCTGATTAAGCAAGTTTACTCTGCTCATGCATGGTTATATGAATCAGAACTGACTCAGTGTCAACCAAAAATGTTTGTTTAGTGTTATGTGCTGTCCAGTCACTTGCAATTCATAGCAACCCTATGTACAACTCTGAAACTCCCCATGGATTAATCATTGGGTTGCATAATGTGTTGAGTGAAGGGATGAGGGAAATTGAAAGGATTTTTTTCTTGAAAAGAGTGTGTTCAAATTTTGTAAATGAACTAGTAGAAAATTTTAAAAAGTATTCATGAAATAAATGTAAAAATATCTGTTCTATTTAGTGGGTCTCATATTTGAAAGTTTAAATAGAGTGGTATCTAATTTATAAATATAAACTTTGAGGTTTGTAATTATTACTGGGTTATTAAATAGAGTTGGTACTTTAAAGTTACATAAATTCTGGAATAGCACTGAGTACTGAATTCCAACAGTAATCCCAGATGCATATTAAATTGCAGTTTTTTTCTGTTAGTCTTTTGGTCAGGCATATGTACCATCTGTTGCATCAACTGTAAGTTATATAATGTACTTGGACCATCTTTATATATTATATAGTTTTTATTTTTTATTTTATTATTATAGCAACTCATAATTTGTGATTTGCAATATGTTCTCTCCACGAATACTGTCCGTATTGCATTTTTAAAAATCATTTTTTCCATATTGCATTTTTGTTCATTAAGGAATAAATAAGATTTCTTGTTAACAGTCTGCTTTGCTTATCATGCTTGGTAAAAATAGCATTGAGGGTTTTTTGCTATCATATGTTCATCATCAATCAATATCGTCAGATTTCATTAAAATAATTTATAGTAGTCATCCTTTCTTTGTTAAAACAATTTTAACCTCATAAGCATATTAACATGTTTTTTTCTTCACTTCTTTTCTCTTTAATTGGATGAAATATTTTAAGACTTCCATGTTAGGAGACCTGAAATTTTCTTTCTATCAGAAAAGTCTATGTGCATCCAGATGTATAACGATAGTTGCAAAAAAACCATTTCGTTTCACCCATTATAATTTATTTTGCAAATATATTACAGTCATAATCAGAGATCTTTCAGATGATCACCATATATATTACTTTCTTTTTTCTTCTTACTGTGAAGAACTTTGAGATTATGCCTTTTTGTTCTCTCAACTGAATAGATTTAAGTAATGTGAAAGATTGGTCATTATAATTTATGTTATACATTTCTTCCAAAAATTCTGTAAGTGAAAGCATTTCAGATTTTATGCTCTTGTATGATTTTTACAAAATGAAGTATTCACTTGTGTTGGACTATCCTGTTATTTATTACATAATGAAGTAATTGTTATCTTTTTTTCATTTTTATTGGAATCTGTGTAAAGTCTGCACTGTACTGCAAATACAGGGACACTTTTAAACTGTCATAGAGATTCTTCATTCACTATGCTAAACCTGAATATATTCTTAATAATCTTGAACTGAATACTTTTAATTGAATTTCCCCTTATGAAAAAAAAATGACCAACAATTAGTGTTCTACTATGTATTTTCCTGTAGTTAATGGGTATGTTTATCCATGTCAAGAATCAGTTTGGCTTCTTAATTTAAACTTGAATCAGGTTTACATTTCAATTCTTAAAACTTCAGACAGAGACTTGGACTGCCCCCAAACACCATTCCCACAAAGAAAAACCGTGAAAGCTGTATAAGATAGTGATTTAACAAAACAGCAGGTTGGAAACATTGGGAGCAAACAAGATAAGATGTGAGATTTGAAGATCATAGACAGATGTGAAAAAAACCCCACACATATTCATTCACCTTAATGTAAACAAATGTTTCCTTCTTCACTATCCCTCCAGATATTGAGCACAGAGGCTGAAACTTCTCTACATTTCAAGTTCTTACATTTTGCTTTATGAATGTTTTCTTTGAAGAGAAAAAACAGTTTAATTTTATTAAAATTATACCCACATCTCAGTAGGTTAGGAATTAAGAATAATCATATTTCATTTTATTCTTTTGGCTCTAACTTGCATGGTGAGTAGCTGTCTTATGTGACAGCTGTTCTTTGAACTTCAACAAAGTTCATATACAGAGCCTTCCTTCATCTAGTATCATTTGATATTTGTGTAGAATTGTGCTTTCCCATTATAGTCTTATTCCTACAAATCTTTGTAATACCTTTCATTAAATAGCAGGTTCAATGGCATGCTCTGAAAACCTGCAGGTGGGTCAAATATAGGTTAATTCCAACTCCAGGACACATCAGAAACAACAACAATCCCTGAAGAAATAAAGACATTCTGTAGTAAATAGATGAATGAAGTAATGTTCAGTATAAAAGAAAGACTATGACAAGAGGTTTAAGCATAACAGAAATTATGAGGGTAAACCATCTTTCATTATGTTGTACATAAACTGGCTGTGAACTGGACCTGACTTGATGGCACCTAAGAACAAAATTTATAATAAAGACAGATAATATTTTTAACAATTTTAGATATTTTAATGAGAAAATATATAACATAGGCATACAGTAATTAAATGGAAAAAATTGGGAGATTTTCTAACAAAATTCTCTCATTTTAGAGATAAATGAACTGGGATGTAAAGACATTAAGTAGGCTTGCTTGGACCAAAAAGATTACTGTTGACTGTTAACAATGTAAGATTAAGTCTCAGAAAACTGTGGTTTTACAATGTTCTGGCTATATCAACAATTGTCTCTCTTTATTTATTCTCACCCGTAGAAAAATAAATGACATTTAAGTGTCATCCTGAATCACAGTAAATTTCAGTTACACTTTAATAACTTTTGGTTCTACCAGGACCACTTCAGTTGTAAACAACTATTTATTTTTATTACTATTTCTAACAGATTATCCAGGAAACTGGGCACTATGAGGAGAAATGTGGCCTTAGGATTGGAGGAAGACTCATCAACAATCTGAGTCATGCAGATGGCACAATCCTGCTTGATAAATCTGAGGAGGACCTGAAGTACTTGCTGCAAAAGGTCAAGTGCTGCAGATTTCAATATGGTTTGAATCTCAACATCAAGAAAACAAAAATTCTCACCACTGGACTGATTGACAGAATTATGATAGATGGTGAAGGGGTTGAGATTCTTAATAGCTTTAGTTTGGTTGGCTCCACAATCAACACTCTTTGTACCAGCAGTGAGGAAATTAAAAGATGAATTGCATTGAGAAAGTCTGCTGCCAGAGACCTCTCCAAAGTACTGAAGAGCAATGATGTCAGTCTGGAGACCAAGGTGTGCCTGATTCAAGCTATAGTCTTTCAATGACTTGTTCTTCATCAGAGAGCTGAACAATGACTAGGGAAGAATTGATACCTATGAGCTGTGGTACTCTAGAAGAGTACTGAATATACCAGAGACTGCTAAGAGAACAAACAGGGTGAGAGGGTCAGATCAAGTTGCTTCTTGGAGGCAAGAATTCTGAAGCTTCATCTCACATATTTTGGACATGTTGAAAGGTGGGACCAGTCCTTGGAAAGGGACAACATGTTTGGGGGGGTAGAGGGCCAGTGCAGGAGGAGAAGACCATCAATGAGATAGATTGACTCAGTGATTGGGCTTATGGGGATAGGTGTGTCAGAGACAATAAGACTGGCACAGGATATAGTAGGGTTTAGGGCTGTAATATATAGGGTTGGTACCAGTCACAAGTGACTCAATGGCACATAACAACAACAATTCTTTTATTGACAATGTTAAGTGCTTCTGTTTTGCTAAATTTTGTACTGTCATTTTAACTGAGCTAACAGAAACAGAACAACTTTAAATACGTTAAAAATCGAGCTTTCTACTAGACGTATCACAGTTATATTATTTTTAATTAACATAAATGAAAAGAGACTCAACACTCAAAGAGCAGTTTTAAATATTTGTTTTAGAAGATTATGAAACATCATAAATTTCCAGGTGTAGCTATATATTAAATAGAACAATAGTATTGATTTCCTCTTATTCAGATTTATCTTTAATAGCTAATGAACTTTAATAATAACAAGGCATTCCTATAATCAAGCCAAACTGATTTCTTTAAATAATTTTGACTATCCAAAGCAAAGCTTCTGTTTTTATTTCATTGAAATATTTTTAAACGTTTCTCATCATTGTAATTGCAATACTCTGTTCCTTTGCTAACATTTTAAGTCTAATACTATTTTTTAAAAGTAAATGCATTCTAATAAAATTAAATAGCAAGTAATACTAAGATGACCCTTGCTTTCCCTTTAAAATTATTTAAATTTGTGCTTATTTTTATATTATTGGCCCAATTACTACTGCAGATTTAAATGTTTTCATAAATACACAGACATTCAGGTGAATTATATTTCACAAATTCCTTTCACTTTTGATACTAGTATTGTGTACTCTGATGATATCTGTTCTTATCCTAATTGCTGTCCTCTGTTCAAACAATTGTCTTCATTTTATTTTTTTTTGTCTGACACTTTTATAGACTTTTTAGATCCAAGTAAACTGAAATGCCCAACTTCAATATTTATTCTAATTATCATGATCCTGCCTGTTCATCAATTTGTAAAGATTTTTGTTTTCTTTATGAGTAGGTGGCGATGGTCTTTGATTTTCATCAGAGTTTCAAGTTCAATCATGGCAAGCAAGCAACTCCATATTAATTCATTCTGGATAGGTTGGAACCAACATAGAGCAGACACTTCATTGGATTTTTAGAGGCTGCAAATAGCAAGGAAGGAGACTGCCTAGCTTTCTCTTTTGTAGTAGCTGCTGGAACCACTTCTCTATGGGTTAACAGAGTAACTCGTTTCCAACAAGATCACTAGAACTAGTGTTCTCTCTCTGTCCTTCCCCCCTCTCTTTAAGACCACTAGAGTTCTCTTAATGAATATTTGGATAATATAACATTTTAAATGAAAGCTACAAATTGTTAGTTAAGTTGTGAAAAATAAAATAAGTTTGAAGACCAAATCTGTTGCATTAAAAACATTAATAAAAAATCCCATTTAATTAAAAAAAAGAAAGCAAAAGGTCAAAGACAGAGGAGAAAGAAAACACCTACCTGAAATGGTGTCAGAAGAGACTCTAAAAATTTCACAGCATTGAGAACAAAGGGAAAACATGTTAAAGTAAAAGAGCTGAACAAGTGTAGCTTAAGATGATAAAGTTTTTTAATAGAATGTGCAAATATTCAGAACAAGAAATGAAGAGGGAAGAGCTTGCTCTGTACTTCTCAAACAGAGAGATGAAAAGCAAATTTAAACCTTGAGTAGCAATACTGGAAGATACTATGGACAACATTGAAAGACCCAGAAAACATGAAAAGAAGATAGAGGGAGTATACAGAGTCACTATCTGTGACTGGAAATTTCAGAATATCATAAGAGCAGAAGCCAATGTTAATAAGCAAGAAAGTTGAACCTTCACTGAAAATATTACAAAAAATAAGCCCCTCCCTAAAAAAAATTGTAATGCCCCAGGAAAAGATGGGATGCCAATTAACTTGTTTCAATTAACTGGTGCAGCCCTGGATGTAATCAACAGCTTATGCCAGGACATTTGGAGGACAGCTGTCTTGCCAACCGAGTAGCAGAGGTTTGTATTTGTTGCAATTTCCAAGAAAGATTATCCTACAGAGTATGGAAAATATCAAATAATATCATTAATATCACTTGAAGAAATATACTGCTGAAGATCATTAAAAAACTGCTAGAACAGTACGTAGATAGGGAACTGCCAGAAGTTCAAGCAGGATTTAGAAGAGGTGTGGTAGCAGGGAAATCATTGCTGATATCAGATGGATCTTGGCTGAAAGTAAAGAATCCCAGAAGAATGCCTATTTATGATTTATTGGCTATCAAAGACATTTGACTGTGTATACATTATAGCCAGTTACGGCTAACATTGAGAAGAATAGGAATCTCAGAGCATTTAACTGGATTCATGTGAAATCTACAACTGGACCCGGAGGCTGTTGTGCAAACAGAGAAAGGAAACACTTGGTTTAAAATTAAGAAGGGAGTGTGTCAGGGTTGTATTCTTTCTCCATACCTATTTAATATGTCTGTTGAGCAACAAAACAACAATAGGGAGAAATATAAACCTCTTCCAATTCATTGGCCAGACAGCTGTCCTCCAAATTTCCTGGCATAAACTGATGAGTGCATCCAAGGCTGCATCTCTTAATTGAAACAAGTTATTAGACATCCCACATATGCATGTTGCTAGGAGTGGTTATACCTTGGAGAGGGACATAATGCTAGGAAAGGTGGATGGTCACCAAAATAGAGAAAGACCCTGAACTAGGCAGAGCGACTGCCACACGTGTTAGAAAGTGTGAAGATGGCACAGGAAAGAACAGGCTTGTTAATAGTGTCATTATGAGTCATAGTTAATTCCATGTCACTTAACAGTAACAAGAAGTACAAATAAGTCATGCTTATACTTTATTGAGATTATATAATAAATGTAAATGCTTACTTATCAATATCATATATGAAGTTAAATTGCAAATCCAACTCTGGATAGTATAGCAATAAATCCAATGTAATATATTCAACTGCATTTAATTTGCAGAATTTAGTTATCAGTAGGGAGATCTGAGAAAGGCATTGTACTACAAACCCAAAGGAAAAAGGTTTTCCAATAGATGCTCTGTGAGAGAAAGATGACTAATCTTCCTGTCTGCTTTAAACATCTGAAAATCCACTGAAGGGTCAGCTATGAGTCAGCTCAAAGTCAGAATTAAAAACAACTATAAGATTTACCTAGTTCCATCTACATAGCCATACAGATCTATCTCACTATATATATTAGATGTAAATCCATCTTTGTGCCATCGATGACACTTCCACTGGTGTTCAAAATTTGATGGCATAATTTTTTATCATTATAGAAGAAAACAAGCTACCTCAGTGCAATAAAATGACAGATTCCGTAGGTACACTAAAAACTCAAAACTGTCAAAACTCAATTTTACTTAAAGAGCTCATATGCTGGGCTACTCAGGGATCAGATTGACTACATCCATGGAAAGAATATTTGAATAAATTTTATTTCAGCTGTAAAAACACCAGGGTGCAGCTGATCTATTCCAAAGGTTCTAACTTTTGAACAGATTATCACTTTTTCATGTACCGGTTCAAGTGGGAGCAAAAGAAAATAAAAGCAAATCCATAAGAACCAAAATCATCGGATAAACTTTGACTTTATCCTACCTGAATTTCAAAATAACCTCAAGAATATGTTTGATGCATCAACACTAATGACTGAAGACTAGATGTGTTGTAGGATGACATCAAAAATATCATCCAAGAAGCAAGCAAAGGAGCCTCACAAAGAAAATGGAGGAAGACCAAAATAAATGTTACAGGAGACTGAAAATTGTGCTAGAACATCAAGAGGCCCAAACAAAGTGAAGAAATAGTGAAACAGAAGAGATGAACAGTAGATTTCAAAGTACAGCTCAAGAAGATGTAGCGAAGTATTATAATGAAATATTCAGAACTTGGAGTTAAAAATAAAAAGGGAAGAAGCTCCTTGGTATTCCTCAAGCATTTGACTGTGTGAGTCAGAACAAAGTATAGCTAATATTGAAAAGAATGGGAATGCTAGAGCCCTTAATGGTGCTCATTTGAAACCCATAAACTAGTCTAAGAAGTTGTCTTCCAAGTAAAGCAAGGGGATATAATATGGTTTACAATTGAGAAAGGTATGCATCAAGACTGTTCTTTCCCCACAATCTGTATGCTAAGAAAACCATTCAAGAACCTGGAATTTATGAAAAACAAATTGAAGGAAGACTCACTACCTACATATAATATGTAGATGGCAAAACCTGGCCTGCTGAATGTGAGGAAAACTCAAACCATTTTCTGCAGAAGATCAAAGATTATTGTCCACAATAAGGATTGTTGTTGTTGTTAGGTGCCATCGAGTCATAAATGACTCATATAGTGACCCTATGAACTAAAGACCTGAATACTTGTATAACTTTCATCGTTTCTCCAGGTTCATAGAGTTTCTGGAGGCAAGCTATTTCGGAATTGGATGCTGCTTCTGCTTCCAAGCTTGTTTTAATCAAGGAGCTCCACCAAACACTGTCCACCTTGGGTAACCATTATTGTATTTGAAACATCAGTGTCACAGTGTTTAGCATCACACAAACCATGAGTTACCTCTGTTGCATACCAAGGGTAAAGTATTTTTATTATCATTATTACTAATGAGACAGCTAGCCAGGAATAAGATAGAACAGAGAGCAAGAAAAACAGGGGGCCCGCAGTTCCACTAAGACCCCCATTCCAGCTTCCCTGCATCTTTATTGAAAATTATCAGGAAGTAAATCACAAAGAGAAGTCAATGCATATGAAGCCAAGCTCTTTCTACTGAAAACATTCTGTTTGACAGGAGGGAGGAGTCAGCAAATACAATGCAAGAATCTGGTAAACCTTTAAGGACTGCCTTGGTGCCTCAAGGTAAATTCCATCCTGAACCTCCCCCACATCCTGAAATAGTTTTCAGTTTATTACAAGTATTTAGTATTGGTTTCCCATAACCTTGTACAGGAAATAAGCAGATCAGTGCTATACTACTTAGAAGAATGTTTGACCAAAATGAATTAAAACCAGGCTGCAGGGCTGTAGGTTAAAATCAACCACCTTCAGATTTGTAGCATATATTTACAAGGCTGACAGAGCTCTTTCTATGTTGTTGTTTTTGTTACGCGTTGTCAAGTCTTAGACAATTCATAGCAACCCTAAGAGATATTTTTCCCCCCTTAGGAATTTACTTTAATAGATTCTAGAAATAATTTATACAAACATGAATTAACTTAATCAATTTCCTATGATCATAGTACTTTAATTCTCAATACAGATCTCTTTTTGTTTGGTTGACTTTTACTTTCTCCATGCACTTCTGTAAAATAGAAATGAATTGGGAGGCATAGCACTCCCTGACCTCAAAACCTACTACACAGCAGTAGTAATGGAAACATCAAAGTACTGCCAACCAAATGCATTCTTAAATAGGAGGTCAAATCACATCATCTCATACCTAGTAAGGAGTCAAAATTCCACCTTAATCCTCACCAGAAGCAACAACAGAATTTCTGTAGAATCCAGCTGCCGCAGATGACTTCCAAACTGGATTCCATTTAAAAAAATATCTGGACCACTGGACCAATAGACAATATCAGAATAGATGGAGAAAGTTTTAAGTTGTTAATAATATCATTGTACTTGGATCTATAATCAACACCAAGAGTTAAGAAACATGTATTGCATTGATATAAATTGCTGCGAAGTGTTAGATATTAAAAAAAAAGAGTGTGAGGATGAAAGAGAGAGAAATAAAGAATTGTTCCCAAGAAATGAACAGGTTTTTGTTGAGTGATCTGAGAGGGATGCCAAGTGACTCAGCTGCATGGCATGCGGACAGGATTCTCCTGGCCTGCAGCAGGCAGTTTGCCGGAGGTTTCCTTTTTATAGGGGTCCTAGGGAAGACTAAGATGGTATTTCTTGGAATTTGACATATTACTTAAGTTAGGTTTTAGCACCTTTTTCCAAGCTCAGACCCTTATCAGGATTCCTTATCTGGTCAGGTCTTTGATATGACCAGCTTAGATGTTATCAAGTTTCTCCGGAAGTGAGCAAACTGGAGGGTGTTGGGGCAACTACCATATTTTTCCTTTATCAAGGACCTCTCCACACTACCAAGGAGCAACAATGTCAATTAAAACACCAAGATGCATGTGATCAAATCCATGATCATTTCAATTACTTACTATGTATCTGAGAGCTAGACAATGAATAAGGATAAAAGAAGAAAAATCAATGCCTTTGAGTTGTGTTGGAGAAGATACTGAATATCCCATGGACTGGCAAAGGAACCAAATAATATGTTTTGGAGAAAATCCAACCATGGTGATCCTTAAAGGCAAGAACAGTGAAACATCATCTCATATACTTTGGGCATATTATTAGGAGGGACCAGTCCTTGAGAAATAAACACGATGCTGGGAAAGGTGGAGAGGTAGCAAAGGAGAGGAAGACCCCAGGAGACATGGACTGATACATGACTTTAACAATGTACTCAAGCATATCAGAGGATTTTGGAATGACACGGGACAGGGTAAGCTTCAGATCTATTGTTCATAGGGTTGTTATGAGTTGCAGTCAATTGGTCAGCACTTATCAACAACGGCAATAATAACAATCTGTAGTCATTGCCAAAAAAATAAATTTTGGATACTCTATTGCCCTCCAGAGAGCTCTGGTGACTTAGTGGTAAGAAAGTTCTCTACAAACTGAAAGGCACGAGGTTTGAATTCACCACCTACTCTGTAGGACAAATATAGGCAATCTCCTCTCCAATGATTTACTGCCTTTGGAAAACTACTAGAGGGAAAGTTAGGAGTAGGTTCTGACTTGACAATACATAACAACTCTTGCCCTAGACTACATAATCTATCTTCTACAACAAATTGTGGTTAACCTTGAGGAGAATGAGAATCCCAGGACCAAGAGGCTATCATCAGAACAGAGCAGGGCAACACTGGATGGTTCAAAATTGGGAAGGATGTGAGCCAGGGATGTGTCCTATCTCCATACCTTTTCTTTTTTTTTAATTTTTTTTCATACCTTTTCAACCTGTATGCAGAGCAGATTGTCCGAGAGGATGGGTGGAAGATCTATCAACAATCTGCGCTATGCAGATGACACAACCTTGCTTGCTGAAACTGAGGAGGACCTCATGCACTTACTGCAGAGGGTCAAGGACTGCAGCCTTCAGTATGGACTGAGGCTCAATGTCAAGAAGACAAAGATTCTCACCACTGGACCAATTGGTGGCATCAGGATGGATGGCGAAGAGATTGAGATTGTTCACAGCTTCAGTTTGCTCGGCTCCACAGTCAACACTCTTGGCACCAGCAGACAGGAAATCAAAAAACGTATTGCAGTGGAAAAGTCTACTGTTAGGGACCTCTCTAAAGTACTCAAGAGCAACGGTGTCTCTTTGGAGACGAAGGTGCACCTGATACAGGCCATGGTCTTTGCAATCACTTGTTATGCATCAGAGAGTTGGACAAATAACTAGGGAGGACAGAAGGAAAATTGATGCCTTTGAGCTGTGGTGCTGGAGAAGAGCATTGAATGTACCATGGACTACCAAGAAAACAAACAGATTCATCCTAGAAAGGGTTAAACCAGGCTACTCCTTGGAGGCAAGGATTTTTGGGCTTCATCTGACATACTTTGGACATGTTGCAAGGAGAGACAGGTCTTTGGAGAGGGACATCAGACTGGATAGAGTAGAGGGACAGCGCAGGAGGAGAAGACCCTCTATGAGGTGGATTGATTCAGTGCCTGGGGTAATCGGGATGGGTGTGTCAGAGGCAATGCGATTGGCACAGGATAGAGCAGGGTTGAACATAGGATCTCTATGAGTCGCAAACAACTCGACAGCACATAACAACAACAACAACAACATATTGGACCAGGAAGCAATCCTCCGAACAGAGCAGGGAAACACTGCATGTTTTACAGTCAGGAAGGGAGTGTGTCAGGGATGTATCCTATCTCCATAACTTTTCAATCTATGTGCAGAACAGATCATTCAGAAACTTGGGCTTTTTGAGGAGAAATGTGGCATCAGGATTGGAGGAAGACTCATCAACAATGTACATTATGCAGATGACACAACCTTGCTTGCTGAAACTGAACAGACCTGAAGCACTTGCTACAGAAGGTCAAAGACTGTAGTCTTCAATAGGAATTGAAGTTCAATATTAAGAAGACAAAACTTCTCACCACTGGATCAATTGGTCTCACCATGATGGATGAAGAAGTGATTGAGGCTGTTAACAGTTAAAGCTTGCTGACCTACACAGTCAACACTCTTGGCACCAGCAGTCAAGAAATTAAAAGACAAATTGCTTTAGGTAAATCTGATGTCATGGGCCTCACCAGAGTACTGAGGAGCAATGATGTCAGTCTACAGACCAAGCTGAGTTTGATCCAAACCATGGTCTTTGCAATTACTTGCTATTCATCAGAGTTTGACAATGGCTAAGAATGACAGAAGTGATGCCTTTGTGTTGTGGTGTTGGAGAAGAGTCTTGAACACACCACGGACCACCAAGAAAACAAATAGGTCTATCTTAGGGTGGAACCAAGTTTCTCCTCAAAGCCTAGGATTTTGAGGCTCCATCTCATGTACATTGGGTATGTGACCCAGAGAGACTGACTCTTGGAGAACCACATCATACCCAGAAAGATGGAGAAACAGCACAGGAGAGGAAGACCTCAGATGATTGATACTGTAATTATGGCAATGGGGGTAGGTAGGTTGAAGTCAATAAGACTGACTCAGGACACATCAGAGTTCAGAGATATTGTATATAGGATCACTTTGAGTAGCAGTCAAGTCAATAGTTCATAACAACAACAGATAGCTTATGTTCTAGTGGTGAAATTAAATTTGTATTTATTAAATAGGTTTCATAAACATAATATCTTGGTCCTAACAATATAAGTAAGATGGGTACACTATTAAACCTTTCAGTAAATATGAAATTAAAATATTATTTTAACATTATTAATATAAAATGTAAATTTTTTGTGTGAAGGAAGAAAATGGCACTTTCCTCACTATCCCCAAACTTCATCACTTCCTGAGAAACTTGATAACATCTAAGCTGGTCATATCAAAGACCAGACCAGGCAATGGATCCTGATAAGGGTCAGAGCTTGGGGAAAAAAGGTGCTAAAACCTAAATTAATTAACATGTCAAATTCAGGGAAATACCATCTCAGTCCTCCTCAGGACCTCTATAAAAAAAGAAACCCCCCTAAAAGGCCCACACACCATTTTTATCCTGTCTGCATGCCATGCTCCTGGGTCATTTGGCGTCCCTCTCAGACCACACAATAAAGGCCTGTTCATTTCTGGGACCAATTCCCTTCTTTATCTCTCTCCCTTGAGTGCTTGCACTCTTTTTTATATCTAACATTGTGTATGGAATTTTTTAAAGCATTTTTTTCAATTATTCCTGTATATTTTTGTTACACAAAAATCAATATAATATGCACAATATCTGATCATCAATGTAGTTCTTCCTTTCATCTAACCTAACATATTTTCACAGTCTACCAGTTCATTGACTATGCAAAGGCTTTTGACTCTGAGGATCACAACAAGCTATGGCTGACTCTGAAAAGAATGGGAATCCCAGAACATTTGATTGTGCTAATGCGAAACCTATACTTGGACCAAAAGGCAGTCGTCAGAACTGAGCAGTGAGACACTGGATGGTTCAAAATCAAGAAAGGTGTCCGTCAGGGATGTATTTTGTCTCCATACATTTTCAATCTGTATGCAGAAAAGATCATCCGAGATACTGGGCTGTACGAGGAGGAATGTGGCATCAGGATTGGTGGAAGAATCATCAACAACCTGTGTTAGGCGGATGACACAACCCTCCTTGCTGAAACTGAGGAGGACCTGAAGCACTTGCTGCAGAAGGTCAAGGACTGCATTCTTCAATATGGATTGAAGCTCAACATCAAGAAAACAAAGATTCTCACTACTGGGCCAATTTGCATCATCAGTATAGATGGTGAAGAGATTGAGATAGTAAACTGTTTTAGTTTACTCAGTTCCACAGTCAACACTCTTGGTAACACAGCCAGGAAATCAAGAGACGAATTACATTGGGAAAGTCAGCTGTAAGAGACCTCTCAAGAGTACTGAAGAGCAATGACATCAGACTGGAGACTAAGATGTGCCTACTCTGGGCTATAGTCTTCACAATTACATGCTATGCATCAGAGAGTTGGACAGTGAATAGGGATGATAGAGGATTGATGCCTTTGAGCTGTGGTGCTGGAGAAGAGAACTAACAGGTTTGTCCTGGGGAGGGAAAGCCAGAGTGCTCCTTGGAGTCAAGGATTCTGAAGCTTCGTCTGACATAATTTGGGCATGTTGCAAGGAGGGACTGGTCCTTGGAGAGGGACATTGTGTTTGGGAGAGTGGAGTGACGGCACAGGAGAGGAAGACCCTCGATGAGATGGATTGATTCTGTAACTGGAGTGGTGGGAATGAGTGCGTTTGAGATGGCTAGGTTGACACAGGATAGAACGGAGTTTAGGGCTGTTGTACATAGGGTCGCTAAGAGTCGCAAGCGATGGCACACAACAACAACCACCACCAGTTAATAATAAAACTTAAATTTTTAAATTAAGGTCTAATTTCCTCATAACTCGATGATAAAAAAATTCTCTACATTCTTTTTAAAAGAGTAAAGAAAACTTAGAGGAAAGAAAGCACTAACTTAAAAAGAATCCATTAAGATGTATACTTTTACACTCATGGTGAAACTGATCTTAAAAAAAAAGAACAGAAAGAAAGAGAAGCCAAATATTCTTCCCAGAGAGAACAAATTTTAAAATATTGGTTAAAGTGAGGGGAAAAAAGAAGAAAAAGAATGAGTAATCAAACTAATAAAAATTTAAAGCAAAATAAGTTACTTAAGAGAGAACCATTCCACTGGATGGTGTCGAGTAGTCAGTTCTTGTGGATTTGATAATCATGCAACATTACAGACAGACATTGGAGTTTAATTAGTCAGGAGCCATTCGGGAAAACGAAACCACGACAATAATTTTAATATAATTTTTTTGTTTATTGTGTTATTTGAGTTGGTAAAAAGATATTAACTACAAGACATTAATTTAAGCGTTATATGGCAGGTCATGTATACATTTCAATAAATCATCACAGAGAGGGTTTTCATATACCTTTTTTGCCCCCCAATACCCTTTTGAATATTTTCAATGTTTCTTCAGAGAATTTTTTATGTCAATGAGATAGAAATTAATTTTTAAATCATTGTTTCAAATAGTGTCTACATTTTTGTCTATAAAATGTCCCATTCATTTTTAATTTTCTTAGTATTTGTTGTCAAGCCATTAATTACAGTCAAATTTTCCTTATAGAGTTAGAATAGAGATAATTAAATTTTTGAAAGTGTGTTATGTCTTAGTCATTTTCATTTAAATTATTTATGTTCTTCAGTTTTAAATTCTAATTTTTCAAAGCAGAACTAATGAAGTACTTTGATTAAAACATTTTCACTTAGTTTAATTGTGTATTCAGTTGTGTTCTAGCCTGTTAAGTATATACAAATTCAAAAAAGTATGTGTCATAGATTGTTTAGGAAATTTTGTTGTGAACATACAAAAAGTATACATGCATGTTGCAAAGGAGGAGTGGCATCCACGTCCTAAACAACATACATGTGGAAACTCTATGAACTTTGATAAATGGCGATAGTTAAAGAAAGGCTTCAGGCCTTTTGTTCATAGGGTTGCTATGAGTTGTGCTCAAAACAACAACAACAACAACATTGCAAAGTATTGAATAAAATCATTTTGGCATGTATAATATTTCTATGATATTGTAGCACCTAAAAGATATCAATTTTAAATGTGTTACAATTTCTGAGTATTTCTACATAATTTTAAAAAATTTCATTTTACTCAGCAATAAGTTTAACCATATGTAATATTTATATTCAAACAGAAAGACAGATTTACCAGGAAAATAGTAAGAAATATGAAAATTTTTAACCTAAATATTTAAGCATTATTGACAAAATTTTGTTTTGTTTTTGTTTGTTTATTTTGTAGTATTTTTTCCTCCTAAAACTATTATCAGATGTTCAGATGTTTGATATATTTTGTTTAGGTCTTAGAGAATTACATTAATCAGAACATTTAGATATTGGTTCACTTAAAAATTTATCTTGTATTTTAAACTTGAATAATGTTACTTATTAAGTTTTCTAATTACTAGAGGAGTACGTAAAAAATACTGAGAAATGTAAGAAGTTAAAGAAAACCATTATCTCTAATCCTATAGTATTTTTAAGAGCTCTGATGAAGTTATAACGAACTAGTTGAAAAAAAGAATCTAAAAATAGTCCAAGAAAATGAGGAAATGTAGTTTAACATATTTTTCATGTAAGATAATAACACATATCAGATGTTCTTCTTGTTTGATACTATTATGTTTTAACTCATCGTGACTCTACGTACAACAAAAAGAGAAACACTGCCCTATTCTGAGCCATCCTGAGCCTGCACTGTCTATGCTAATTGTTTTAGCATCTGTCATTCTAGCTCACTGAAGTGTATAATCTTGTCCAATGATAAAAATTGAGAAAGTTTCTGTCTGATACACATCAAGATTTGATTGTTGTCTTCAGCTTTGAAACAGTGGCCTGTCATATATGACAACTTCCAACTACTCAGAATATAGAACCACTCATCTTTGATCATGACAATCTTTGGACATCTCAACCTCAGAAAATGGTAGTATCTAAAGGCCAATAACCTGAGACTCTGCTTGTCAACACTGACCTTTAGGCATATAAATCTTTCAAGCTGGTAGCATGCAAAGACAGACTGAGATGCTTCCTGCCTACTTATGACTTGAATTCATCAGCTTCCTTTCACAGATCTACAGTCTCTACAGCATCTTGGTGAAAGTTTTTAAAATTTAAATCCTCATATATGGTTGTTATGTGTGTATATGTGTGTCTATATACACATAAATTTATGTGTGTGTATGTCATAAATTTTGCAGTTTTGTTACTTTATAGAATCCAACCCAAGTTATTTTCATTTCACAGCATAATAAATGACATATCCAACCCAAGCTATTTTCACTCCACGGGATATTAAATGACATAGCACATTTCATATTTCTTTGAAAGTGACTCCAAAGCAATGGTTTTTTAAGTTAAAGCTATAGGATTTTATCTTCACTTTTAAATAAAAATATATTTAAGATTAAAGTTTCTAAGACACTGAGATTTCATATGGATTCTTCCAAGTATTGAAAAGAGCATTGGAAAAGTTGTTATGTGCTGTCGAGTCACTTGCGACTCATAGTGACCCGATGTACAACAGCCCTAAATTCTGCTCTGTCCTGTGCAAATGTCACTGTCTCCAACACACCCATCCTGATTACACCAGTCACGGAATCAATCCACCTCATAGAGGGTCTTCCCTTCCTGTGCCTGCCCTCCACTCTACCAAGCATGTTGTCCTTCTCCAAGGACCAGTCTCTTCTTACAACATGACCAAAGTATGTCAGACAAAGCCTCGAATCCTTGCCTCCAAGGAGCAACCCAGTTTAACCCTCTCCAGGATGAATCTGTTTTGCTAGCATTCCATGGCACCCTCAATACTCTTCTTCAGCACCACAGCTCAAAGGTATTAATTCTCCTTCTATCCTCCTTGGTCATTGTCCAACTCCCTGATATATAACAAGTGATTACAAAGACCATGGCCTCTATCAGATACATCTTAGTCTCCAGAGAGACATCATTGTTCTTCAGTACTTTGGAGAGGTCCCTAACAGCAGACTTTCCCATCACAATACGTCTTTTTATTTCCTGGCTGCTGGTGCCAAGACTGTTGACTGTGGAGTCAAGCAGACTAAAGCTGCAAACAATCTTAATCTCTTCACCATCTATCCTGATGCTGCCAAATGGTCTAGTGGTGAGAATCTTCGTCTTCTTGATATTGAGCCTCAATCCATACTGAAGGCTGCAGTCCTTGACCCACTGCAGCAAGTGCTTCAAGTTCTACTTAGTTTCAGCAAGCAGGGTTGTGTCATCCGCATAAAGCAGATTGTTGATAAATCGTCCACCAATCTTGACCCCACATTTCTCCTCATAGAGCCCAGCCTTCCGAATAATCTGTTCTGCATAGAGGTTGAAAAGGTATGGAGACAGGACACATCCCTGGTGTATACCCTTCCCAATTTTGAAACATGTAGTGTTTCCTTGCTCTGTTCTGATGATTGCCTCCTGGTCCAAGTATAGGTTTCACATTAGCACGATCAAGTGTTCTGGAATTCCCATTCTTCTCAGAGTCAGCCACAGTTTGTTATGATCAAACACCTTTGCATAATCAATGAAACACAGAGAGACATTCTTCTGGCATTCCCTGCTTTCAGCTAAGATTCATCTAACATTAGCCACAATATCCCTAGTACCACAACCCCTTATAAACCCTGCCTGGACTTCTGGCAGTTCTCTACTGATGTGCTGTTCCAGGCATTTTTGGATAATCTTCAGTAGAATTTTGCTTGCATGTAAAATCAATGATATTGTTCTATAGTTTCACTCAGTTGGGTCACCTTTCTTTGGAATGGGAACAAATATAGATCTCTTCCAGTCAGTTGGCCAAGTGGGGTTTCTCCAGACTTCTTGGCACAATTTGGTGAGCATGTCAAGGGCAACATCTGTTAGCTGAAACATGTCAATTGGTATACCATTTATTCCTGGGGCCTTATTTCATGCTATTTCCTTCAAATCAGCTTGAATTCTTCCTTCATCACCATAGGCTCTTGCTCATATGTTGTTTTCATTAAATTCTTCTGTTCCTGCCAATTCCTTTTGATACAGTGACTATGTTACTTCCATCTTCTTTTAATACTTTCTGGATCATTTAGTATTCTGCCTAAAGAATCCTCGATTATAGCAACTTGGGGTTTGAATTTATTCTTCAGTTCCTTGAGCTTAAGAAATGCTGAGCGAGTTCGTCCCTTTTGATTTTCCGACTCCAACTCCTTGCACATTTCACTGTAATATTTTAGTTTGTCATCCCGTGCTGCCTTTTGAAATCTATTCAGCTCTTTAGTATCTTGAGTTCTTCCTTGTGCTTTTGCTTCTCTGCGCTCCAGTGCAATATTCAGAGTTTCTTCTGACATCAATTTTGGTCTTTTCTTCCTTCTCTGTCTTTGTATTGACCGTTTGCTCTCTTCTTGGATGATACCCTTGATATCCTTCCACAAGTCATTTGGTCTTTGCTCGTTAGTGTACAAGCCTCACACCTATTCCTGAGATGGTTCTGAAATTCAGGTGGGATAGACTCAAAGTCATATTTTGGTTCCCATGGACTTGGTTTAATTTTCCATAGCTTCAGCTTGAACTTGCATATGAGTAGTTGGTGGTCTGTTCCACAAACAGCTCCTGGCCTAGTTTTCACAACTGATACTGAGCTTCTCCAGTGGTTCTTTCTGCAAATGGAATCAATCTGATTCCAATGCATACCATAAGGTGATACCCATGTGTATAACCTTTGTTTATGTCTCTTAAAAAATGTGTTTGTGATTAATATGATCATTGATTGTGCAAAATTCAATCATTCTATCTCCAGCTACATTTCTGTCACCAAGTCCATGTTTTCCGTGAGCTTTTCTATAATTGGAGATGCACATAAACGAATAAGTACCAAAGCAAAGCACAGTCCTCGAACATGTTTCCACGCTTGAAGAGGACTTGACTCTCTACTTAATTTGTCTTTTGATGAGATCATACACAGTAAATGATTATTTCAATTAATATTTTTGACAGATTTTTTTAGAAACACAGCCAGAAATGCACACTATGGAGAGTACAAAATTGATGACTGAGATCGTCTAAATATTAAATTCCTGTGTGCATCAAAAACAGTTTACAACTCGTCTTTTACCCATTTTATAATTGGGTTGTCGGTCTTTTCTTTTGGTCATCCAGAAATATTCTGTAAACTTTTGTTATGAGACCATTAGCTGAGATGCTGTTGCCAAATGATTTTGTTCCTGGTCGGTAGGCTTTCTTTTCACCCTGTTGGAAAAAGTCTTTGATGAGCACAGCGATTTAATTTTTACAAAGTTCCATTTATCGATTTAATACTTTCCAGGTTATGTATTTTGGGCTGTACTTGGCAGTCTCTATTCTATAGACTAGGTCTTCTAACCTTGGTCCTAGTTTGTCTCTTATAAACTTGATGGCCTTGGACTTTACTCTCTGGTCTCTGATTCACCTTGAATTTATTTTTGTGCATGGTGTGAAATCTTGTTTCAGCTTTCCATAGGTAACACTCCAGTTCTGGCAGGACTTGTTGAAAAGGTGCCATTTCCCCATTTGATAGGTTTTATTTCCTTGTTGAATATCAGTTGACCATAGACAGATAGATTGATTCTTGGTTTCTCAATTCTGTTCCATTAGTCTATGTGACTGTCATTGTACCAGTACCATGCTGTTTTGGTTATTACTGCTGTGTAGTATGTTTTAAGTTACGAAGTGCTGTGTCTCCCACTTCAGTTTTGTTTTTCAGAAGAGCTTTGCTTATTCAGGATCTCTTTACTATTCAAATAAATATGACAATTTTCTTGGAAATGTGACGATCTCCTTGAAAAATGAATATCACATCTGTATTGGAATTGCATTGAACACTTAGATTGCTTTTGGTAGGATTGTCATTTTCACAATATTGAGTCTTCCTGCCCTTGAGCAGGACACATTTTCCCATTTTTTTTTAGATTTATTATTGTGTCTTGCAAAAATGTTCTGTAGTTTTCTATGCACAGATCTTTTGTGTCCCTAGTGTGGTTCACTCTCAAGTGTCTCAATTTGTGGTTGGCTATTATAAAGGGCACTGCTTTTTAGTTTCCTTCTTACTTACTTTTGAGGAATCCCACTGACTTTTGGATGTTGATCTTATATCCTGTCACTGTACTAAATTGGTCTATGCACTTTAACAGGTTTTTTTGTTTGTTTGGTTTTGGTTTTTTTTTAGTCTTTGGGGTTTTCTGTGTACACTATCTCATCATCTGCATATAGCAATAGTTTGAACATCTCTTTGCCAATCTGAACTCTTTTTATTGCCTTCTCTTTTGACATTATTGACCCTCAAATTAGAAAAAACCTGTTTTTATCACTGGACTGTAATAGTACTTTATTTTTAATACATGTCCAAAACTTTTTAAAAGTTTGAAAACCTTAGTTGTAGATCTTTTATTTTTATAAATGGACTGCTAGGAAAACAAACAGATTCATCCTGGAAAAGGTTAAACCAGATGGCTCCTTGGAGGCAAGGATTCTGAGGCTCCGTCTAACATATTTTGGACATGTTGTGAGGAGAGACCAGTCCTTGGAGAGGGACATCATGCTTGGGAGGGTGGAGGGACAGTGCAGGAGGGGAAGGCCCTCTATGAGGGGGATTGATTCAGTGACTAGGGTAATTGGGATGGGTGTGTCAGACACAGTGCGATTGGCACAGGACAGAGCGGAGTTTAGGGCTGTTGAACATAGGGTCGCTATGAGTCGCAAGCGTCTCGACGGCTTGTAACAATAATAATAACAACAACTAATGATATATAGGCAGTAACATTATTAATTCTTGGTTTTTCTCTAAGCCATATTTATTTACTTTGTTATAATCCATTATTTTTGTAATGTGAATATTACTAAAGCCTTTTTAAAGATTTTAATATTACTAGTAATTTCTTATGATATATGTTAAAATTCATTGTGGTGATCATCTTTGAAAATGTAAAATTACTCTTCCTAAAGTTTCAGTAAATGATATTTAAAAGTATACTTAAGGATTTACCATGCATTTTAACCCAATCTTCCTAAATTTAAGCAAAAAAATGATAAGTGGTAATGTTAAAATGTCAGTAAAGAATGTTGGTATGCATTCATGAATAAATGATTGAATTTCAGCATTCTTTTCAAGTCTTAAAAGAGTTCATTCATAAACTTCCAAAGTATTATTGAGTTCTTTGATTCTTTCCATTTAAATTATTTTTCCATTCTTATTACCAGAAGATAAATTAAATTCTATTTTCAAAATTCTCTGAGGAATTAATCACAACCTTTATATGATTTTTTTCCAGCCTAACTGCACCTTTGATTCATATAGTTTCCCTACTAGCTTTAAAAAATTTCATGATACTAATGCTGTACTAAAACACAGAGAAGTGAAAAATAATAAATAGAAAATTTGTGGTGTTAGTTCATCCCTGTGAGATGAATGGGAACAAGATAAAGCATAATATTATTAACTCTAATGGATTCAAATGGTATATCAAAAGAATTGTTTTCTCATATATAACAATTCACAACATTGCTCATATCCTTAGCTGTAAATTTCTGAATTTTAATATATATCTCTTTAGTTGATATATGTTTTAATACTAGCTTTAGTTTACAAAATATTTTCTGGGTTAAATTTACAAAATTAATTATATATAAGTCATAATGGCAAGTAACTACGGTGCAATCCTGAAGGCACGTGGTTTAAGGTCACCAGCTGCTCCACTGGAGAAGGATGGACAGTCTCCTCCCATGTAATTAACTGCTTCTGAACACTCACCAGAAGGTCAGTCATGGGTCAGTTCTGACTCTACAACAACAATTATATAAAATAAATCTTTGTATGTTATTAAACTATATCGCTAATACCAGAAGCAAGCAAGATACTGCTGAAGATTATCTAGAGTACATCAGCAGAGAACTGCCAGATGGGCAGGCTGGGTTTAAAAGATACTGTAGCACTAGGGACATCATAGCCAGCATTAGATGTATCTACACTAAAAGCTGAGATTTCTATCTGTATTTCAAAGGCATTTGACTATGTGGATCACAACAAATTTTTGTTAACCTTGAAATTTGGGATCCTGAACCCTTAAGTGCACTCTTGGGAAACCTATACATGGCCATCAGTCATCAGAACAATACAAGGGAACACTGCATGGTTCAGCATAAGGAAAGTTGTGTATAAGGGGTGCATCCTATATACATACCTTTTCAACCTATATGCACAACAGATCATTCAGAAAGTTGGGCTTTATGAGGAGGAGTGTGGCATTAGGATTGGTAGAAGACTCATCAACAACCTGCATTTTGCAGATCATACAACATTGTTCGCTGAAACTGAAGAGGACAAGTTGCTGCAGAACATCAAAGATTGTGTAGTCTTCATTACGAATTGAAGCTCAAAATCAAGAAAACAAAGATTCTCATCACTGCAACAACTAGCAGCTTCGTGATGTAGAGAGAAGAGACTGAGATTGTTGGTAACTTCAACTTGCTGGTTCCACAATCAACACTCATGGCAATAGCAGTCAGAAAATCAAAAGAAAAGTGCACTGGGAAAGTGTCTGCTTTCAGGGACCTCTTAAGAGTACTGAAGGACAATGATATCAGCCTAGAGACTAAGGTACATCTGATCCAGGCAATGATCTTGAAATTATTTGCTATGCTTCGGATAATTGCACAATAACTAAGAGTGAGAGAAGGATTGATGCTTTTTGTTGTGGTACTAAGGACGAATGTTGAACATACCATGGACTTCCAGGAGAACAAACAACTCTATTCTGGAGATGGTGAAATCAAAATGCTCCCTGGAGGCAAAGATGGTGAGATTCTGACTCATATATTTTGGGCACATGACCAGGAGGGACCAGTCCTTGGAAAGGGACATCATGCTTGGAAGGGTGGAGGGACAGCACAGGAGAGTAAGATCTCAGATGAGATAAATTGACCCAATAACTGGAGAAATGCAATTAGGTCTGTCCAGATGATGAGATTAGCTTATTATAGGGTAGATTTCAGAGCTAATGTACATAAGGTTGCTTTGAGTCACAGGCAACTTGATGGCACACAACAACAACATATTTTTTTTTAATTTCCATCCCTAAAGGAACTGTTTTCGATTCTGCCCCATCTAATCACTTTTCCTCTTTAAAAGAAAAAAAATTAATATATACTCAGACACACACACAACCGATGACTCCTATTTGATGTACTGTGATAGTTTACAATCTTTATAAGATAAATAAAGCTTAGTTGTTTGTTCACCCTGGGGAATATGGAGAAAATAGACATGTTGTAAATCAGCAGCAGCAATTTGGTCTGTCAGTTTATGCTGGTTTATACTTTTGTTGTTACTCTATTGGCCGTGTCTCGTATACTCTGGGCGTATTTCCAGGAAGAAATAATTCTTTAAGAATGATATTATGCTTGGAAAGGTGGAGGGACAGTGCATGAAAGAAGATCCCTTATGAAATGGATTGACACGAAATTAGGGTAATAGGGAAAGATGTGTCAGGGGCAGGAAGAATTACTCAGGATGGGGCAGGATTCAGAGAAGTATGCAACGGGTCTCGATGGGCCACAAGAAACTTGATGGCACATAACAACAATAACAACATGGTGAATTATTTCACATATATAAATAAATTCCGTTCTTGAAGAGATCACAGGGTTAATACATGGACAGCATTAATCCAGTGAAGAATAGTGCGATGCCAGACTCCTGTTTATACCTCTACATTCAAACACTTTTGTTTTAAGAGTGAAGCATCACATAAAAACTTTAGTAATGTTTTAACCTTTGTTCTTTTATATTCTATTTATGTAAAATTTATACCTTAAAGTTATAGCTTTCTACATTATTGTAACAGAATAATTTTTAGATCTATTCATATATTGATGTTTTCCTCTCTATATGAGAACAAATTTCAACTATATGGCTTTATATAACTTTTATTCTTAGTCTTTCACTGTTACATTTTATTAAATTATGTAAGTATATAGCTGTATTTGTGCCATCATAATACTAACAAACATTTGTGTTATTTTTACTTTCAAAAAGAGCAATAATATTACAACAGCTATTCTCCTAGTACGTATTTATGAGGGATTATATTCTAGTTTTCCCCCAATAGAGACTTTGCTTTAGTCATTATAGGAATTTTTGGCTTTAATGTAAATGTCAAATGGCTTTTTAAAAGTGTCAGTTATCTATGTCATTTGCTGTAACTCAATAGTCTTTACAAATTGGATACATAGACAGTAAATTTTGCTAACCTGATTAGAGTTGTTGTTTTAGTGTACTGTCAAGCCGGAACCAACCCATAGCTGACCGTCTGGTGGATTTTCAGAGGCAGTTAATTACACAGGAGGAGATTGTCCATCC
Organism: Elephantulus edwardii; assembly: GCF_000299155.1. Lineage (NCBI taxonomy): Eukaryota > Metazoa > Chordata > Mammalia > Macroscelidea > Macroscelididae > Elephantulus > Elephantulus edwardii. The sequence goes on along the minus strand of NW_006399824.1, from coordinate 10,057,351 downwards.
TTCCCATATAGAGTGGCTGGTGACCTGATTAGTATGTAATAATATACTAATTATATAAATAAAACATTTGACTCATGGCTTCACTAATCTCTTTTAAAAATATTAAAGTACCATTGTTATTTATACTAAATTTCAAAGAAGTGAAAAATAATAGAATCTCTGCAGCTACAATTCATCCCTGGAAGATAGTAGGGAACAAATAAGTTCATCAATATGAGGATTTTCAGTAAACAAATGTATACATTGATTGTTTCATTAAAATCCTTAATAAAAGATTAAGTAAAATTATTAAGGGATTACTATATCAAGACTAACTTGAATTTAGTATATAGTATTAGTTATATTTAATAGTAGGAAATTATCAAGATTCCTGATATTCTAAAAATAAATGACCCTAAAAGTAAAACCTGACTCACTTAATATAGAAGAAAACAATATTATATATTTCAATAATTATTCAATATAAGAACTCTTATCAAGAAAATGATAAAAAAGAATCCTTTATTTTCTTGGGTTTTTTTTAATATATAAAAACTCTTCTACATTTAACAGAACATCTTAAAAGAAAACCATTGAAAATAAGTGAAATTTAACTATCTCATCCTTTCGTATCTTTCTGCCATTCTAAATTCAAAGAAACTTGCAGCTGTTTGAATTCTGCCTCCAATATTCCCTTTTTTCCTAATTATCATAAGACAGATATCAATAAAATACACTCTATTAAACAATCAGAATAATTATTTGAAAAATTTATACACCTGTGGAAGCATGCACGTAAGTATACCTTGTTTTCCATTCTACCAAATATTCTTTACTTACCACTTCCAAACTAATACACAATTACTCATGGCTCATGGCAATTTTGACACATTTTCTGTAGGTATTGATTCCTCTACCCTCCTTTTTCTGCAAATAAACAATAACTTGGGCTGTGTGGGACAGCAGTTCTCTTGTCAGTACTCAGGTTAGCCCTGTAGAACGAAAATGACCATAGACAATGTGCCAGTAAAAAAAAAAAATAAATGAATAAAAAATAAATAAATAAAATAGTTTGAGTGTTACATAAATTTTTATTTGAAAAGTAGTCAAAAGTTTCTACTTGGCTCATAACAGGGCATTGACTGACTCTATACATGGCTGAAGGAACTGAAGAACAAATTCAATCCTAGAGTTGCAATACTTTTTCTTTTTAAATGTAAATTTATTATATTAATTTTAGTAAAATTTTGCAGAGACTTTGGATTTCCATTCATTCATTGTTGCACATTTCTCCCCTCCCAACCCTAACCCCCAGAACACTACCCTCTTGGAAAAGTAAAAGAAAAATTCTTTCATTGTTTTACAAACCCTTCCTCAGGTCCACTCCATCAGGTAGCCTTTGGTCTAGACTCCTGTCATGGCAAAAATACCTAATCACACATCCCTTTTAAACAGTTTTCTCCCTCATCTGTTTCAATGTAGTATACATTATTGAACCCATCTATCTCAGTCATTCCCCAAACCCAAGGTCAGTCCTGTTTTACAACAGCGGCACCACGCAGTATTTGTCCTTTTGTGACTGAGATACTTCAATCAGTATAATGTCCTCCAGAGTCACCCATTTTGGATAATATTTCATGAGTTCCTGAGAGCATAATGTTGAATGGCTCAGGAATCATAAAAAAAAAAAAGATAGAATGAGTACAGTGTAATTGTACCAAAAAGAATTGGTTTGCACAGAAAATTTCGTGAAACAACATATCATCAAGAAACAATGGTGAACAAGGAGGAAATTTGAGCTGCTATGACAAAATTGGTAAAAAACGAATTCCCAGGTATTGAAAGCATGCATACCAATTGACATATTTCAACAAACATATGCTGCCCTGGATGCTCTCACCTAGTAGTGCCAAGAAATATGGAAGACAAATAGTTGGCCTACTGACTTGAAGAAATTCATATTTTTTCCCATTCAAAAAAAGAAAAAAAAAACAGCAAAAAAATGTGACTCAACAGAGCATGAAAATTATCAAACTATCATTAATATCACAGGAAAGCAAGATTCTGTTAAAGATTATCCAAAAATTACTGGAACAGGTACATTGGCAGTGGACTGCTAAATGTTCAAGCTGGGTTTAGAAGAAGCCATGCACTAAAAATATTATAGCTAGGACTACATTAATCTAAGGTGGAGCTCCCCGATTGAACAAGGGTGGAAGGAGGAGTGGAGTCCACTTCCATAATAGCTTGCCTCCGGAAACCCTATGAACTTGGAGAGAGGATGAAAGGCACCCAAGCGTCAAGGACTCTCCTTCATAGGGTCGCTATGAGTCGTCTGAGACTCAACGGCACTTAACAAAAATAACATCAACAGAGAGAGAAAGAGAGAGAGAGATCAGCTGGCCCAGCGAAGAGAAAACCATGTGACCAAGACAAAGGTGGGTGACTTTTAGTTCGTGGCCCTCGGGCCAGTCTTTCATTGTTTTTGTTCAGACATTCCTCTAGGTCGTATAGCCCTGGTGTACAAGTTGCTGCCCCGCGGTCATTTGTGGTTGCTGTGAGGCTGAACACTGTGACACAGATGTGTCAAATGCATTAATGGTTGGCTACCATGTGGACTGAGAGTGGGGTGGAGCTCCCCGATTGAACAAGTGTGGAAGGAGGAGTGGCGTCCACTTCCATAATAGCTTGCCTCCGGAAACCCTATGAACTTGGAGAGAGGATGAAAGGCACCCAAGCGTCAAAGACTCTCCTTCATAGGGTCGCTATGTGTCGCCTGAGACTCGACGGCACTTAACAACAACAACAACAAAAACAACAAGCCAAAAGCAGGAATGTCTGTCTGTGTTTCACTGTCTATGCAAAGGCTTTTGACTGTGTGGGTCGCAACAAAATGTGGCCAACCTTGAAAAGAATGGGAATCCCAAAACAGTTGATTGTGCTAATTTGAAAACTGTACTTGGATGAAGAAGCAGTAGTCAAAACAGAGCAGGGAAACACTGCATGCATGGTACAGGATGAGGAAAGGTGTGCATTTGGAATGCATCATATCCCCGTAATTTTTCAATCTCTGTTCATAAGAGATCATTCAGGAGTCTAGACTTTATGAGGAGGGATATAGCATCTGGATTGGAGGAAGACTCGTCAACAACCGGAGTCATGCAGATGACATCACCTTGTTAGCTGAAACTGAGGAAGGCCTGAGATGTTTGCTGCAGAAGATCAAGGACTACAGTCTTCAGTATGGATTGAAGCTCAACATCAAAAAAACAAAGATTCTCACTGCTAGATAAATTGATAGCATCATGATAGACACAGAAGTGATGGAGATTTATAATTACTGTGAAGAATTACAGTTTGCTTCTTTCCACAATCAACACTCTTGGCACCAGCAGTCAGGAAATCAAAAGATGAACTGCAATGAGAAAAGCTGCTCTGTCAGGGACCTTTTCAAAATGCTATAGAGCAATAACCTTAGTCTGGAGACTAAGATGTGCCTGAGTCAGGCCACGGTCTTCATAATTACTTGCTATACTTTGGAGAGCTGGGCAATGACTAGAGTTCATAGAAGAAGAGTCAATGCCTTTGAGTTGTGGTATCAGAGAAAAATATTGAATAAGCCATGAACTTCTCAGAGAACAACAGGTCCATCCAGAGAAGGTGAAACTAGTATGCTCCTTGGAGGCAAGTATTTTGAAGATCTGTCTCACATATTTTGGGAATGTGACCAGGAGGGACTAGTTCTTGGAGAAGGCCATCATGCTTTAAAGGGTGGAGTGACAGCACAGGAGAGGAAGACCTTGGATTAGATAGTAACTGAGGTAATAGTGATGGGTGTGTCAGAGATAGTGAAACTGGCTCAGGATAGAGCAGAGTTCACAACTTTTGTGCTCTGAGTCACAGGCACATATCAGTGACAACAAGAACAGCTGGTGGGGTTTGTTGTTTTTTTTTAAATCACATTTTAAAAACCTGTTATAATTTCATTCTCTTTTTAAATACAGGTTTCATTTTACAAACAAATTAGTGATCTAACCTTTTAAGTGTTATTGATTTCTTCCAATAGAAGAACTGATAATATCTTACCACTTTCAGGTAACTTGAAATGTCTATGAAAAATGTCAATCTTCACATATCAGGATTAAGACAGAATGACAGACTCTTAGCTACATTAGTTCCTTTGGCCATTGACAATTATAGATGTGATAACACCTCAGCTAGTCAGCAGCTTAAAGGGCTTTTATCTGACTCTATTTGTCTTCCTCCTTTTAGATAATCATGTATAAAGAAAAAGCATCTACTATACACTAAATGCCAGGAGGAAAACTAGTAATGTTAAAGAAGAATAAATTTAACTGGCAATCACTGAAATTAAGGACAATTTATTATTATATCAAATCTGTTAATTTCCTTAATCCTGTAGAATTTCCTATGTATTAATATACTTCAATGTTCTCACTGCAGAAAATAATTCATCTATTTCTTCACAAAGTTATTCAGTACATTTCTTAATGAAATAGACACAGATAAATGAAGTCTTAGTGGCAAGAAAGATAGAGGAGTTCACAAATAATACCTGAGCTGAAAATAATGTCTTGCAGAAGATATTTTGAGATAGATTTTGAAAGAATTCAAAGTAGGCAATTATAATATCTAGCAAGGAGAATAGGTAAAGATTTCAAGATGATAACATTAAATGAGGTCTTGAATGTTGTGTACAATTTTATTGCTTGGAAAATATTTAAGATGTAGGATTTGTTATTGTTATGTGCCGTCGAGTCATTTGCGACTCATAGCGACCCTATGTACAGCAGTCTTAAACCCTGCTCTATCCTGTGCCAATCGCATTGCCTCTGTCACACCCATCCCAATTACCCCAGTCACTGAATCAATCCACCTCATATAGCGTCTTCCAGAGGGCTAAAACAGCACTCAGAGAAAGTCACTAAGAAAGTTACAATTATTTGATGACTATCTAGTGTGTGGGAGAATATTTCATTACTATAGAGGAGGAACTGATCCACAGCTGAGCCTCCTATGAAGCACATGGGAGGAGATTGTCCTTATCCCCTCAGTCACCAGTAGATTCAAGGGAGGTGTCCACTTCTGACATAGTAGCACAACTCTCTACAAACTACACCATCAGAGTTCCCTGAAAGAAAGTACAGCGAGACATACAATAAAAATGCACAGTGAATGAGTGAATGTATCATGGACTTACTTAAATATAGATATCGAATTTGCATGATGTCTTTTAAAGTTTGGACAATGAATCAGAAAGACAAAGAATTGATTCCTTTGTATTGCAGCGTTTGAAAATAGTGTTAAATATTTATGACATACCAAAAGAATGAACTAATTTGTGCACCCATTGCTTGGAAACAATGATAGTGAAACTTCATTTCAAATACTTTGGTCATGTTGTCAGGAAAAACCAGTCTTTGGAAAAAGACATTATTTTGGGACAATTAGAAAATCAGTAAGAGGAAACAAAACCCTTGATGAAATGGGCTGAAGCAGTGACTGAAACAGTGAGCTTCACCAGGCAGAGATAGTGAGGATGGCACAGGATGGGGCACAGCTCAGATCTGTTGGTCATAGAGTCTATGAATCAAGGATGCTCTAAATAATGCTGCACTCCATAGCACCTAACAAGAAAGACATCATCCTATAACTGAAAAAACTAACTTTGACTGTGATTCTCTTAGCATTGTTGTTGTTATGTGCCGTCGAGTTGCTTTCGACTTATAGTGATCCTATGTACAACAACCCTAAACCCTGCTTTGTCCTGTGCCAGTCGCACTGCCTCTGACACACCCATCCAGATTACCCCAGTCACTGAATCAATCCACCTCATAGAGGGTCTTCCCTCCTGCGCTGTCCCTCACCCTCCCAAGCATGATGTCTCTCTCCAAGGAGAAGTCTCTCCTTACATGTCCAAAGTACGTCAGATGAAGCCCCAGAATCCTTGCCTCCAAGGAGCAGCCTGGTTTAACCCTCTCCAGGATGAATCTGTTTTCTTAGCAGTCCATAATACACTCAATACTCTTCTCCAGCACCACAGCTCAAAGGCATAAATTCTCCTTCTATCCTCTCTAGGCATTGTCCAACTCTTTGAAGCATAACAAGTGATTGCAAAGACCATGGCCTGTATCAGACGCACCTTAGTCTCCAGAGTGACACACACCATTGCTCTTCAGTATTCTTAGCCTACGGAGTGTCAATTAAAATCTCCATTTTATTCAAGATCACTTTAGAAAGGAACCTAGGTATTGAGCTTTTGTAGCTATAATGTTAATACTAAGGTCCTTGCTCTCAATTGACCAATTTGGAGCTGGTTTCTAGTTGAATTTCAAAGCTGTAAATCACATAGGAGGATATTCCCCATGTCTCACTTGCAGGATCACCGGTGAATTCAAATGGCCAGAGTAGCTCTGCCTTTGGATGAGTTGCATACCCCTCTAATGCTTAGGCCATCAGAGGGAACTGTGGGTATAATAGCAAGACAAATTATTCACTAAATGTGTAGAGGCACAATAATAAATGCAACCAAAGTAGATAGATTAACTGTGTCAGTACACTAGAACGAAATGAAAGATTTCTCAATTGTTATATTTAGCAAGATATGTTTTTTTAAAAATTGCCATTGGAAATTCCCACTTTAGTATCATTCAGAGACAGAAATGAAGACTGCTTTATAGTTTTCAGAGTTATCAACTTCTTGTATTTCAAAATGTAAGTAACAGTTATTGAAAACAAAATGTTATAAATACTATAATTTACAGCTAAGTTTTCATTACAATTCATACTTCAACAAAAAAATATAGCGACTTAAGTAATATAGTTAAAAATTATGACAAATTAGCCAACCAAAAAGATATATTTACTCTTAAAACAGCTCTATTTTTAAATTTATACCTCTAAACCTAGCTTAGCATTGGGACTGTACCGTATTGAATAAAAATTTGATTGTGCACTGTTGAGTGGAAGGAAGCTGTGCTACCAAGCCGAAGGTGAGCGATTGTCATCTGTGGGCCTTGGCCAGGTTCAAATTGTCTTCCTGTCAAACATTCTTCTAGGTGGTATAGCACTAGTCTGTGCGTTGCTGTACAGAGGTAACTCGTGGTTGCTGTGATGCTGAAGCCTGTGACAGTGATGTGCCAATCGTGGTAATGGGCACCCATGGTGGACAGTGTTGGCTGGAGCTTCCCAACTAAATCAAGCCTGGAAGCAGGAGCGGCATCTACTTCCGAAATGGCTTGTCTCTGGAAACTCTATGTACGAACAGTGCTCAGGCTGTTCGTTCATAGGGTCGCTATGAGTAGTCTATGACTCAATGGCATTAAACAACAACAACAACAACTGCTGAGTTGGAACTGACGCATAACTAATCCTTTGGTAGTTTTTCAGAGTCAGTTACTTGCACGAGAGGCAATTGCCCATTATTTTTCTGTGGAGCATCTGGTGGTTTTAATTATTATACCAAGACATTTGAAAGACACCTATACGGTCAACAAACAGGAATATATCCCTGTTCATTTCCATTCTAGCAAAAGGTGACCTGACAGAACGTGGAAATCATCAGGCAATAAAATTAACATCATATACAAATAAAATTTTCGGAATAACATTTTAAATTATTGGATCAATACATTGACAGATATTGTCAGAAATTCAAGCAACTTTCTGAAAAAAAAATATTATAGTCACCACTAGTGATATCAGACAAATTTTAGCTAAAAGAGTAGAATACCAGAAGGATATTGAACTATTTTATTAATCATGTGAAAACACTTAACTGTTTAATTAAAAAAAATCTGGGTAATACTGATAAGGAAAAAGAATCCTAGATTGCTTAGTTGTGCTCATGTGGAACTTTTACCTCGATAATGAGATAGTCATTAGTTTGTGAATAACAATGTGAATGAACTTTATGAACTTTGAGTGTAAATCAGTATAAAATAAATTAAAAAAAAAACAGAACAGAATATCGCATTATTTAAAATCAGTTAACTTGTGAATCGAGGTTAAATTAATCTTTTCATTATACTTTCAATTTCTATATTGAACAAATAATCCAGCAGCACTGTATTATATGTAAGAAAAAAGGACATCAGGATTAGAGGAAGATTTAATTTAAAACCTGTGATATGAATATGACAAAATCTTGTTTGCTCAAAGTGAAGATGTCATAAAGCAGTTTGTAATGAATCTAAGCCTCTGAAAACCCACTAGAGTGTCAACTGTGGGTCGGTTGCAACTCAGTGGTACTCAATAACAACAAGCTTTGACCATCTACTGGTAAGAAGCTGGGCTGCAAACCTGAAGACACACAGTTCAAATCCTCCAGGGGAAATGTCAGCAGTCTTCTCCTATGTGATTTACTTTCTCTGAAAATCTGTTAGAGGGTCAAGTATAAGTCACTTCCAACTCAACAGCACATAACAGCAATAAATACCAATGTAAAATAAACAAATAACCGAATCAAACCTCTGTGTTTAATTACTGTGGTTATGCTTGAGTCAAAATTAAGTGGTTTTGGTTTCTACAATATTCCCTTTCATTTTCAAATATCTATGGATTGCTTTGTTATGGAAATGTTGCCTGTTTTCAAAAAAATATTGACATTAAAACTTTTCTGAAACATGATTTTAATGTTAAAATAATATTGCACCTTACGTTAATGGGTTTTGAGCTGTTATATATCAGTTATACTGAAGCCAATCTATATAAAACTTCTTATTTTACTTGAATTGATAAAGTTTTCATAAAAGCTTAAACTATTATACAAAGATAGGATAGGAAGTGTGTAATAAGAAAAAACACCTGTTGGTGTGACTTTCTGTCAGAACTTAAAGCATCGATGGATTTTAGCAGATAATAAATTAGTGGACAACTGCAACTAGAAATAGCTTTTATTCTTTTTTTAGTAAATACTGTAAACAAATGTCATTCTAACTAGACAAGTCAGAAAAAAAGAAAACAAAATTATTAAAATGAAATCGAGATAATTGAAAAACTCTCCTGAAAAAACAACATGATCAAACATTTTCCTTAAACAGATTTTTACAAAGAAGTGAAAGGGAGGGAATTGAGATTCCCAATACAGTAGGGAACACGTTGGTCTTATTCCGATTCTACCATAAGATTGTGTACCAGAACTCTGAACAAACTATTCCTGATTATGCTTTGTAATAAAACAATAGTTAGTGTATGATTGTAGGAGAAGGATGGGAAATCTCCTCCCATGTGATTTGCTACCTCTGAAAATCCACCAGAGGGTCAACTATGGATTGGCTCTGACTCTATGGCCCACGACAACTGTGCATGATTGAGGTTGGTTGTATATTTTTAACCAGATGAAAGTAGTTTCTGTCTTGCACCATGAGAAAGTAGCAGTAGTTACATGCTGAAGACCTAGTCTGACTTTTACCTGATTCATAAAGGAGAATTGTCCCCATCAATAGCATCCATAGTACTATACAAAGCGTTACATGTAGATGCTCCTAAACCTCTTTCTAGCAATCATTGGGTCCATTGTCCTTTGCAAAATGGCTCATAGAGTTTACTTGCTGTTATGAGGCTTATTAGGAAAAGAGGTTAGGGAGCGGGAGAGACAAAGAATATCACATAATGTAGTCCAGGTTTATTTAGTCCAGCAGTCTCAAGCCAGATTAACAGCAAGTCACAATTCCTCAATCAGTGAAAGATAGCTTCTCAGTCAAGAAGTTCAGTTCAACAGAACAAATAAACCTCTGGTTTCCTCAATCATCTACCAAACTTAATCTCATAACAGTTGCAAGTCAACTTTTCCTTCAAATCATCCAGTTAACTGGAGACCTTGCTCCCATAACACATGGATAGAAAAACCAATTTTCAAGGTTTCTGACACCACACACCAATATCTTAGGCTAAGGTTTATAAGGCAAAGTGGACTTCATCCACACTGTTAATGGTGCCTATAGACAATACCTGTAGCAATAGGAAAAAACACATTCTATAGAACAACTGTTCATATTACCTCACATGACAGAAAGAGGAGATAGATGAGAGAATCTGTAAAACCAAGAAATACTGAGAAAATTGCTAATAAGAGCATTATTTTAACCTATCGGCATTATTTAATGGACATACTGACCTACTCTTTCCTTCTTATTCTTAGCACTAGTCCTTTGAAAGTCATAGTCAATTCTACTTATACTTCTACCTTAAAAGGTGCTTTAAATTGTGTGTGTGTGTGTGTGTATGTGTGTAGAAAAGTCTGAAGACATAGACACTATTGTACAACAGACTTAGAAGAATTCTTGAAAAAGACCTTGATTCTGACACTTAAGATCCCCATTTACTCAATGGCACAGTCTTGCAGGACAGTCTCAGTACCGTCATATGAGAAAGTTGCTTTTTTATGGCACATGTAAAAATTAACAATTTGTATTCATAGGCTTAAGTGTATGCAGCTCCAAAGTCAGAGGCACCCCTGAACTTTGGAAAGCAAAGGTACACAGAATTTAATCCATGGATTGGATAATAATAGAAAATGCCCAAATTAAGATTAATGAAAACCACACAATTTAAGAAAAAAAAAAATCTCTATTCAGCAAAAAGTCATATTCGTTTTCTCCTGTTTTCTTTTTCTTCCACACTCGCTTAAATTTAGCTTTCTTTTTTAATAAATTGAAAATACAAGCCAAGGAAGTAAGTTTCATTAAGTCAGATAGAAGTGATTTTAAACTTTTTATAAGAAGAATTCATCATAAAATGCTTATAAAATACATATACCCTATATTAAACTTAGTATGACTGACTACCCAAGTTTGGATTTTAGGTGTTGTTCTATCTTCTATCTTTTCTTTTTAAAGAAAGTTCCAAAGTTGTTTTTAATATGCATTGAAAACCACTGGTCTATTTCTTATGGATATGACTGAATTAAGTCCTGTCTCAGGATAACTTGTTTTGAGGCTGTAGAATTAGCAGCCATGTTTATTTGGTTGAGTTCTGTTTCATCACATAATCTTTAAATTTAGTGTTGTGAGTATCACCCACTTGCAGCCTCTACAAAGAAGAAAACAATTAATTTGCCTCTGCAGCATGCAAATAACTTAAATGAAGTGACCCCTCCTTACTCTATGGCAAAGGAATTGAGGAAATAATTCTAAAGCAAAGACCAAGATACACACAATTCATTTGACTGATGCTACTAAACCAATTATTTAGAAACTTATGAAGCATAGGATTCATTGTGTGGTTTTCCAATTTCCTGAATATTTAAATGACAGACTGTGTGTGAAACGCATAGTAGAGAAGCAGAGACTGACAGTCTTCTAAAGTCCATAGATTTTTTTTTTTTGCACATAAAATTGACATAAAATTGACTATGCCTACACAGAAGTAATGCATATAGGAATGCTGGGATAACCTGAATTCATAGTATGAATATATTTTCCATGGGTAGTGTTTCCATCTTTTGAAATGTTGCAGATGTCTGTTTGCTATTGACTTCATACAGTCAGCTCAAGTAACTTCTCCAAGAAATGGTTAAGGGAATATTTATTGTATTCTATATGACTTCTCGGCTTTTATTCAAATTCATACACTTATATGGATACTAAAGACATTAATAAATCCAGCTTTAGATAATGGGGAGAAAGAGTATACAAATAGTGTGCAGAGTTGTTGTTATGTGCCATTGAGCCAACTGTGACTTTCCTGTACATCTCATGAAAGTAGTATATATTCTTGGCCTTATGTATACCACACACTTCCTCACTGCCACTGAGTCAAAATAATGTCATAATTGGTCCTGCATATGCTTTTACAAACTTTAAAATCATCCTGGAAAGGTTTTCTCTTCTTTCTCTCAAGGAGTTGCTTGTGACTTTGAATTCCCAAAGAGTTGTGTGGTCTTGGGCTTAGCAGTGTAACATTTTATTTACTATGGCCCCAGAATCATAGGATACTCTTATTAAAGTGATATAGCACTTAAAAAGTTGATAACTAGGTGAGAGTTTACCATTCAAACATTTCCAGAGGCATTTTGGAAGCCAGGTTTGTCAATCTGCTTCTATAAAATCATAGCCCAAATAATCCTACTCTGCATATTTACGATAGTCACCAATCAGAACAGATTAGACATCAACTGACAAAAACAACAATACAACACTGAAAAAATTCTCAGTGTTACTTCTTGAATAAAACAAGTTAAGACAAACATAATATGGATCACAGCAGTCCAATACAGATGTACATAGTGCCATCCTAAGTCTGGGGTTGATGTGATGCATTAATGATTGCACAGTTTGGTTAAGATGTTGTTGCTTATTCCCTTTAGTCCTAAAAAGCCAATTTGCATGTCAAACTAGGAAGATATATGCAATCACAGACATTGGTCATTATTGTATATAAGCTCAGTAGGAATGAAAAACAGAGTATTTTTGATGTATAATTTATTCAAGGTTATCTGTCTCCTTTATTTTTCTGTCTTTCATCTCCCACTTTGCCCCCTTTTTCTTTGTCTGCCTTTTATTCTCTTTCTCTCTCTCCCTTTCTTCTATCCCTCCTTTTCCTCTCTGGCTAAGATCAGAAGTTAAAAAGACTATTGAGAGCCATCTTATAAACTCATGAACAGTGAATTTAAGATGTTTGTTATACTGTTGAAAGAATGAAGAGAGAGCTGTTTGGGAAGATCCAGTGTCTGAAGGATGTTGTTAAACCATCTATGGAAACAACCTCACATATTAATTAAACTCAAAATAATTTGAAACAATTGTTTCTGAAGTATGATATTATGTTTTTTTAAAAATTATTTTATACTTGTTTACATTGTTGTTGTTGTTGTTATGTGCCATCAAGTCGCTTGCGACTGATAGCGACCCTATGTACAAGAGCTCTAAATGCTGTTCTATCCTGTGCCAACCTAGCCATCTCAAACGCACTTATTCCCACTGCTCCAGTCACAGAATCGATCCATCTCACCAAAGGTCTTCCTCTCCTTGGCTTCCCTTCCACTCTGCCAAACATGATGTCCCTTTCCAAGGACCAGTCCCTCCTTGCAACATGCCCAAAGTATGTCAGACAAAGCTTCAGAATCCTTGACTCCAGGGAGCATTCTGGCTTCACCTTCTCCAGGACAAACCTGTTTGTTCTCCTAGCAGTCCATGGTATATTCAACACTCTTCTCTAGCACCACAGCTCAAAGGTTCATAAAACTCATATACATTGTTTTTCACACTGGACCCTTCCCAATTCCTTTACCAATGTTAGAAGGCTGCCCTTTTGATGTAGTGCTATGAATAAAAAGTGACGAAGATGTATTATGTATAAAATCAGTTGAAAATAAAGATAATTTTAAATATTCTTGGTAAATGTATTGACCAGTATAAATAATACCAACTATTGAACACCATTCTTTGAAGTAGAGCTTCACTGTTAAAGTATTTTCAAAAGTTATGACAGCAAAGTTAAGGAAAAACAAATAAATGATAAAACAAAAAAGAGAATAAACAAACACTCACTAAAGTAGGCAGTAATGTCCAATATTGGAGAATAATTCACAGATTCAATTGAAATAAATAATGTATTTTAAGAGGAAAATGACATATGTGTATAAATTTAACTAAATTTTCCACTAATTTATGTAATCAATCTATACACTTGAAGTTACATGCTATCAAATTAACTAGATAAATAAATAGATAAAATGATTTCTCAATTTATATCTATAGCTACTGTTATGGGGCTTACATACCTAACTACTAGAAATAGTTATCTTTAGAAAAGAAACATTAAACTTAAAAATATTCTTAAAAATCCATATTTTAAAAAATACCTTAAATCGACTTGCTTTAATCAATAAGTTTTTTTAAAACTCTCCCTAATTATATCAAAATGTTAACTTTTGGTTTGCAGTCCTGTCAATTCTGGGTGGAAGAAAAAGCCTAAATCAGTATGTAAAAATTCAATCATTTATCTTGTCTGTGGAAAAAGATAGCATCATCGATTTACATAATTACTTCCTGAATGATAATAGATAAAATTATGTAACCCATGCTTGCCTATTCAAATATAAAGCTGACTTAAAGAAAGGTGAACAAAATTAAGTATTACCTGAAAAATTTACTAAACTTAGTGAGTAGAATCCAAAGTGAAAGGATATTTACTTTCAATTGCACTAATTTAATTAATTCCTAGATAGTAACATACAGTTTTAGCAATAAAGAATTTTTCTAGTTATAGGCATTTTGATCCAAATATATAAAAGTAGACTTATTGAAATTGCATATTAGCCACCGTAACTGTATGTAAGATTCACCTAGAAAGAATTTACACTTTTATTTGCTAAGTGAAAACAAGACCAATTTATGCTTATTGAGTTGTAAATGAATACAATTACTATATTTAAAACCATAAATAAAACTTTGTAACATCTCAATGGTAGCCCAATGATTGCCATTGTGATTATATCTTCTTCTTTATTAGTGCAAAATCACACACTCACCATTTATTAGCTGTAGGGACTCTAAATATCTGTACAGTGTGCTAAAGATACCAATGAGCTTATGAAAAGAAAATATTCATACTCAAACAACAAATTTGTAGTTTTAGACATATAATCATAGTGTTCCTTAGAAGAAAGGATGAATTAGGTTTTGTTTCATAGACTTTGGGTACATTGTCAGGATGGGCCAGTCCTTGGAAAAGGTCCTCATATTTGGAAAAATGAAAAAAACAGAGGAAGATACGAAACCCTCAAAAATATGGATCATCAAAGTGACTACAACAATGAATTTGAGGATAAGGAGATTAAACATGATGCAGGACTAAGAAAAGTTTAGATCTTCTGTTAACAGCGTAGCTATGAGTCAGTGTTGATTCAACAACACCTAATAACCGTGTTTCAATAGCAGCCAGTATTGCTTATAATGACTGTTTGACCTCTGAGTTTATGGAAAATAAAGATAGTAGCAAACTAACATGTTGTTGTTGTTGTTATGTGCTGTCGAGTTGCCTGTGACTCATAGTGACTCTGTGTACAACAGTCCTAAACCCTGCTCTTTCCTGTGCCAATGCTATTGTCTCTGACACACCTACTTCCATTACCCCTGTTACTGTATCAATCCATCTCCTCCAGGGGTCTTCCACTCCTGTGCTGTCCTTCCACCCTTCCAAGCATGATGTCCTTCTCCAAAGACAAGTCTTTCCTGGCCATGTGCCCAAAGTATGGGAGACAGAGCTTCAAAATCCTTGCCTCCAAGGAGAAATTTTGTTATTGGCAGTCCATAGTGTGTTCAAGACTCTTCTCCAACACCACAACTCAAATTCCTCAATTCTTCTTCTGTCATCCTAAGTCATTGTACAACTCTCTGAAGCATAACAAGTAATTGCAAAGACCCTGGCCTGGATAAGGCACAGCTTAGTCTCCAGACTGACATCATTGCTCTTTAGTACTCTAGAGGGGTTCCTGACAGCAGATTTTCCCAATGCAATTCATCTTTTGATTTCCTGGCTGCTGGAACCAAAAGTGTCGATTTATTTTGTCTAGAGTTCCTTAAATGATGTACGTTGTTCTTGTGTTCCATCAAGTCAGAACATACTCATAGATGACGCTTCAGTAAGTTCTCAGAGGCAGTAAATCACATGGGAGTAGACTTTCCACCCTTCTCCAACAGAGCAGATAGTAGATTCAAACCCTGTGATATTGACATTGCAGCACCAGTTCTTATCACTATGTCACCAAAGCTCCTTGATATTTAATGACATATGTTGTTTTGTTAGATGCTGTTAGCCAAGTACACTCACGGCAACCCCATGAACTGCAGTTCTGAACACTGTCCTAACCTGTGTCATCCTCACAATCACTGTGTCACTCTATTTGGTTGAGAGTCTTCCTCTCTTTCACCATCCTTCCACCTTTCTTCTCCGAAGAATAGCCTCTCTCAGCAACATGTACAAGTATGAGAGATGAAGCTTTATTATCTTTTTTCCCAAGGACCACTCTGATTCCTTGGAAGTTGAGAATATATGACAAATTGCTGAGAGAATAGACACATTTTCCTTGGAAAAACACAACTTGAAGGTAAGAATGGTGACGCCAAATAATGAGAAGTGCATTATATGGAGGTTAAGAGGATAGGCATTTTACAGTTGCTGTTATATGGAAAGATAATTCTTCAAGACATTTTTCTCTATACTGAGGCACTAGAAATTGAAAAAAAATTAAAAAAAAGATAAAGATTCTTGTAATAGAGGTATGCTTGAGAAAACCCTACTGATTAGTCAAGCTGTGATTAATTAGTTCAGAGGACACCCACCATGTATTAAGAAAAACATGTGGTTAATGAGGAGGAGCATGAAATGCAGATTTTATTTTATGTTACTGTTCCATAAATCAAGACCATAACAGACTTCTAATTATTTACCAGCTACAGCTCAAATAGAACAACTAATATTCAAATACTTCCTGAATAATTGACTTCAAATTAACTGTTCCACCCATGGCAAGACGAATAGTTTCTTTTTTTATTTTATCTAACAGAATATATTTTTTCACCAGATTTTTTTCACCTTTTAATCTGTTTTTTCTTCAATTTTCTCCTGATAATTTCTTATTTAGATATTTTTTAGAAATCTATAATAGTTTTAAGTTCATTTTAGATTTTCCATGTGTAGTAGATTTATCTTTTTAGTTAATAATTGTGTTACCTATCTATCTATCTATCTATCTACACATTTAGTATCAATTATGCATATCATTATGATAGGGGTTATAGAGCATATGTAAGCACTTAGGGACACAGACATTCAATCAAAATATCTATCATATAGTATGAGTAATAAGTCATATATATAGTCATGAATAATGACTTGGTAGATTGCCATTGTTAGATGCTATAGAAACGACTGGGACTCTTAACAGTCCTGGAAATTATAAAAAGGACATTTACCTATCATCACAATCTCTGATCTTTTTGATAGTCTTCCTCTCTTTCCGTGGTCCTCTCTATCTTTCTTAGTCTGAAGAAATTTTCAAAGGTCTTTTCCTCCATACAAGTCCAGAGTATGTGAAAATAACTTTCACCACTCTTCCCTCTAATGAATGCCTTGGTTGCATTTCCTCCAAGACGAATTTGTTCTTTGGCAATTCATGGATATTCCATACTCTTTACAACACCATGATTCAATATCATAAATTCTTCATGTCATCCTTATTAATTATTCAACTTTCAAATGTTAACAGAGATATTGAAAATACCATGACTTGGATCAGGTGTATCTTTGTCTTCAAACTGGCATTATTATCCTTTTAGATATTAGAGAAGTCCTGAAAGCAGATTATCTTCATGCAATTCATCTTTTGGATTTATTGGCTGCTGTTATGGGTGTTGATCATGGATCATCAAAATGTCAGGAAATAATATACATTTGTTTCTGTAAGAGTTCTGAAACTTGAACTGGGAGGAAATAATAAGTATTATATAATTCCATATGTTTTCTAAAAATAATCTTGTAATGTCTATTTACTGGATAAATATTTTGTTGTTGTTGTTAAGTGCCATTGAGTTGAGCACTACTCATAATGACCCTATCAAAAAAAGAGCTGAATCCTGGTCTGTAACTATTGTAATTTCTCTAAAATCATAGTTTCTAGAAGTATTTTGGATAACTATTACATATATGTTTTTACACATATTTAATTTATTGTAGGTCATAAATGAGAAGTTGGGGTAGCGCTGTGCTTAAAGGTCAATAATTTGAACCCTCTCATTTCTCTAAATATCAATAAATAAAAAATCCTCATTACTGGACCCATAGGCAACATCTTGACAGATGGAGAAAGGAGTAATACTGTCAATGATTTAATCTTACTTGGATCTAAAATCAATACACTTGGTACCACCAGTTAGGAGATCAGGAGACACTTGCAATGGGAAATTCTGCAGTCAGGAACCTTTCCCAATTATTTATGAGTAATGATGTCATTCTTGTAGGTTGGACAGCCCCGTTGTGTCCACTTGCTGTACAGAGGTAACTTGTGGTTGCTGTGAAGCTGAACACTCTGACACTGATGTATCAAAAGCGAAAATGGTTACCCATGGTGGACAGTGTTTGGTGGAGCTCCCTAATTAAAACAAGCTTGGAAACAGGAGTGGCATCCACTGTCATAAATACCTTGCTTTTGGAAACCCTATGAACCTGAAGAAAGGATGAAAGTCATGCACATATTGAGGACTTTCGTTCATAGGGTCGCTATGAGTCGTCTATGACTCAATGGCTCTTAACAACAACACAATGATGTCAGTAGGTGCTCCCAATTCAGGTGTTGTTATTTTCCAGTCCTTTGTTATGCATCTGAGAGCTGGACCATTAAAAAGGATGACAAAGAAGAAGAATTGATGTCTTTGAAGTATGGTGTTGGAGAATTGTACTGAAGATCCTTATGGATTTCAAAAAGACCAAACAGCAATGTCTTAGAGAAGGTGCAGCCAGAGAGTTCCTTGCAGGCAAAGATAATAAAGCTTCATTTCATGTATTTTGAGAATGTTTCTAGAAGTTACTCCTTGGAGAGGGACATCATGCTTGAAAAGGTGGAAGTGTGGTGAAAGATGAAGACTCAACCAGGTGGGTTGTCATGTAGCAATGGATTTGAATGTGTCAGAAATTGTGAGGATGTGAGGTGTCAGAACCCTTGAAAATTAGTTTTTATAGACATTGCATTAGCCCCTGTTAGGAAGCATGCTCACCAGCTCCGTTAATTGAAGATACATGGTACTGTAAATCACCAACAGCTATGGGACCAATATAAGAAAGTGCCTTCCACTCTGTGAAAGAAGATAGTGATGGTAGTGAAGAGATTGTAAAGAAACTGTGGCACTGTTATATGACAAAGTGTAATCAGAGGAACTCTGGAGATAAGGCCACAGATAAATGTTTTACTTGCCGGATTATTAGAAGGAAAGCTGTTTTATAACTATTCTAAGACAAAGGCTACAGTTAAAGGTTTTACTTGCTGAATGGTTGACAGAAATGTCAATTAATAACTACTCTCGGATAAAGTTTGCTGGTTGATTAAGGAAACCAAATAATTCTCTCATTTGTGCTGTTGAACTGAATGTGGACTTTGACTAATTGAAGAATTATGGTTTGTTAATCTGGTTTGGGACTGCTGAACACTAAACTTGAACTTACATTGTGAGCTATTCTTTGTCTCCCCCACTCTCCAACCTATTTCCATTATAATGATCACAACTGGAGGTAAAGTTTGTTAGCCTTGCAATAAACATTGCATCCAATAATTGGTAAAAATGGTTTCAGGAGCATGTGGGGTGGCATACCTGACTATACAGCTCTTTGTATGGTGCTATGAATATCAGTGATGGAGACAGTTATCCTTTATGAAGCTGGTAGCAGTCATACTGCGACATTCCCACATTGCATACATCCCCTAAACAGGATACCACAGGATAGCACAGAATTCACGTCAGTTGTTCATAGGGTCACTATGAGTTGTACTCGACTTGATGGAACCAAACATCAAACAACAACAATATCTCTCCAAAGGAGAAAATGTAAATGTCTGGTTCCCTAAAGATTAATAGCTTGGAAACTGCATGAGGAAGGTCTACTGGGTCCTACAAATCAAAACAGGATCACCAAAATAGGGTCATTAAAATAGTAGGTAGAAATGGTGAGAAAGCCATAAATCTTGACTTTCTTATGTTAGTAGTTTTAAAAATTTGTTTATCAAGAAGGACATTTCTTAAGATTCCATTCCGCCCCCCCTTTTTGAAGAGTATATTCTGGTGTTCATTCTAACATGCCAGGAAAAACATGTTTTCTAATTATTTTTTAGTTAGTTAAACTTAGTGAAAGAAACATAATCAGGAATAAAAATATAATTATACTGAAGAAAAAACACAAAAACCTTTGAAGTTAAAATAAGCTTCAATTAAGTGAACTTTTGATGTAAATTACACTATTCATTCAGCCATTCTAATCTTTATCAATTTAATGATAATTTAGGAGTTTTGTCACTGAGGTAGACAGCCTGTAAAAGAGGTAGCACAGTAGAAGTGAAAACAGTAGGCACTTTGATCAAATGTATATTTCTGCTTCTTCTTGATGTTGAATAAAACAAAAAATAACAAAAAATATTCCTAGCAATTCGTTGTTTAATGGAGCATACACTATATAGTCTTATTTACAACTGCTCTGCCCACCCCCAGTGCTGCTGCTAGAATAGCAGAAAAAGAGAAACAACAATTTAATAACACATCTGTGAAAGTCACTGTAAAGGGCAATCATTAGTTTCCAACTATTACAATATGAGTAGCATATTTGGGATTGAAATAACAACATGAAGTTTTGGTCCCTTGGGAAAAATCTCACCAGGCAGACTGATTGAGTGGAAACTGTCCAATAAACTGCTCATGGACTTTAGAATCAGTGAAATGTATAAAAGAGACTCAATTTCCTGAATTGTACGTCAAGGACTAAATTTACATGACATATCCACTTCAAGTAAACATAACTAAGCATGCTGGTACATGAACTCCTTGGGGACAAATGGGGTTTCAGTAAGCAACTTCCTGAATCCTAGCCAAAGCACTTTATTTGGCTATGAATGAAAATTACTACTTGGTTGGAAAAATGTATAATGTTACTGTTATGGATTAAATTGTGCTTCATAAACTCATACTTCAGCTTGGCTCAACCATGATTTCAAGCGTTATATAATTATCCTTCTTTCTGTTATGTAATATGATGATCCTGTATGTTACATCTTATTTTCATCATCATAATAAAATAGGATTAGAGACAGTTTAGTAACGAGACATGATACCATCTATAGGAATAGGTTGCGTTTTTAGCCAATTTATTTTGAAATATATGGGATATTAAAAAGCCAACAGCGATAAAAGGAAGTCAGTACTCCCAAGAAAGAAGAATTCACAACGGATTACAACTTTTAGAACCTGGATTTCCATGCTGAAAATTTTCTAGAACCAGGGGGACAGAAAGGGATCTCCAAGGAATGGCAGACCCACAGATTTTGAAAGGATGTAAGGCCTCTCCTCCTACAGCTGACACAGAGAAGGAGCGGAATTCCAAAGCTTACATCCTAAATTTGAATTCCTAACCTCTTGAATCATTGAAAAGATAAGATTCTGCTAATTAAATCTATTAATTTATGAAATTTCTGTTATAGCAGCACTAGATTATTATGGCACAATTTGGTATCAGGAATAGGGTGATTCTCTAAAGGATACTTAAAATGTTGAAGTGTTTTATTTTGTTTGTAACTTATTTTTATTTTTTATTGTCTTGCATACAAAATTCCAATATATTGTATTTCACTCTGTCACAAATTCCTTCATTCACATTGTGTTCCATACAATCATTGTAATACACTGTGTTTTATAAAATTACTCATTTTTGCTCTATACCTACTATCACCTGTCGTTTTTAGATTCCCGTTGAGTTTTTCTTAATTCCTTCACTTCCTCCTTCCAACCGCCCAGCTCTGTGATCTCACGATTTCCATGCATCCCCACACTCTTGACCCTTTTCTTTTCTGCCTTTGGACCCTGATAGTCGTTCTATTTTTAGAATTATTATAATTTATTTTTATAATGATCTTATGCAGAATTTGTCCTTATGAGACAGAGTTAAACACTCACTTTAAAACTACCCAGACTCTCCCGTGTTACATAGTATTTTTTGAAAGTGTTTCTCCTGAGTGCTGCATAGTATTCCATTGGGAGAATGTACTAAAATGTGGCTACCTATTCATTTGTTAATGGACATTTGGGCTGTTTCCATTTTCTTTATATTGTGAATAATGCTTCTATGAATATTGGTATACAAATTTCAACTTGTGTCTCAGTTCTATTTTTCTTGGAATATATTCCTAGCAGTGGAATAGCTGATTCATATGGAATTTCTGTTTAGCCTTTTGAGAAAACATCAAAGTATATTCCAGAGTTAATGTTGTTATGTTCCATCGAGTTTCCTGCAGCTCATAGTGACACTATGTAGAATAGCCCCCTTCTCTGTTCTATCCTGTGCAAATTGTATTGTCTCTGACACACCTACCCCTATTACCCTAGTCACTGAATCAATCCATCTCATTGAGGGTCTTCTTCTCTTGCACTGTCCCTCCACCCTGCCAAGCATGACATCCCTCTCCAAGGACTAGACCAGCCTTGCAACATGTCCAAAGTGTCAGACGAAGCTTCTGAAACTTTGCCTCCAAGTAACAGCCTGGTCTCACCCTCTGTACAAAGAACCTGTTTGTTCTCTTAGCAATCCATGGTATATTCAGTACTTTTATCCATAACCGTAGCTCAAAGACAGCAATTCTTATATCATCCCTAGGCATTGTCCAGGTCTCTGATGCATAGCAAGTAATTGCAAAGGCTATGGTCTGCATCAGGGCACCTTAGTCTCTAGACATCATTGTTCTTCAGTACTTTGAATATGTTTCTTATAGCAGACTTTCCCAATGCAATTAGTCTTTTAATTTCCTGGTTGTTGGTACCAAGAGTGTTGATTGTGGAGCCAAGCAAAGTAAAGTTGTTAACAATCTCAATCTCTTCACCATCTATCATGGTGCTGCCAATCGGCGCAATGGTGATAATCTTTATTTTCTTGATTTTGAGCTTTAATTCATATTGAAAGCTATCATCCTTGACCTTCTGCAGCAAGTGCCAAGGTTGTGTGTTCTGAATAACACAGATTGTTGATTATTCTTTCTCCAATCCTGATGCCACATTTCTCCTCATAGAGCCCAGCCTCACAAATAATCTGTTCTGCATATAGATCGAAAAAGTATGGAGATGGAACACATACCTGGCCTACACCCTTCCCAGTTTTGAACCATGAAGTGTTTCCTTGCTCTCCTCTTCCAAAGTGGTTGTAATATTTTTCAATTCCGCCAACATTATATGAATTCTAATCTCTCTAAATCCTCTCCAAAATGTATTGCTTCCTACTCTGTTAAACTTTACCACAACTACTGCTGAAATGGTATTTCATTGTGATTCTGATTTGCATCTCTTCTATTGCCAGTGATTTGGAGCAAATGATCATGTGTCTGTTGGACATGTGAATGTCTTCCTCTGAGAAAAGTCTATGTTCTTTGCCCATTTTGTAATTGGATTATCAGGCTTTTTCTTATGGAGCTAGTTGTATTCTATAAACTTCCATTATTGGACCCTTGTCTGAGATGTAAAGGCCAAATGTTTTTATCCATCTGTAAGGTTGTTGGGTTGGTTTTGTTGTTGTTGTTGTTGGTGGTGGTGGTGGGGTGTGTGTGTGTGTGTGTGTGTGTGTGTGTTTTCCATTCTATTCGGCAAGTTTTTGATGCACACCAGGACTTAATCTTTAGAAGGTCCCATTCATTAATGTTAACCTCTTCTGGTTGTGCATTTCTATCTATATTTTGTAACTTCTTTTTTTAAAAAATATTTTAATTAATTTATTTTTCATTTCAGTGAACATCTACAGAGATTTTGGAATTCCATTAATTCATTGTTGCACCCTTCTCCCTGCCCACCCCACTTCCCCCCCACCCCCGTTTGCTCCTCTCCTTGAAAAGCAAAAGAAAAACTCCCTCATTGGTACACAATCCCCCCCATGCCTCCACCAGTCCCACCCCCAACCCCAAATATAATCCACTCAGCAACACTCATTGCGTACTCCTACGGTAAACATAAGGCCCTAAAATATAATACTTTTAAACTATTCTCTCCCCCATAGACTTGCCACATTTTATCACATTTACTGAATAGCAATGCTATATCAGTCTAGAGACTAACGTGCGCCTGATCCAGGCTGTGGTCTTCACAAATTACTTGCTATATGTCAGAGAGCTGGGCAGTGACAAAGGATCATAGATGAAGAATTGATGACTTTGAATTGTGGCACTGGAGAAAAGCATTGAACATGCCATGGATAGCCAAGAAAACAAATACATCTGTCTTGGAGAGGGTAAAAGCAAGTTTCTGCTTTGAGTCTAGGATCTTAGAGCTCTATCTCACATACATTGGGCATGTGGCCAGGAGTGATCGTCCTTGGAGAAGGACATGCTTAGAAGGGTGGAAGGACAGCACAGGAGAGGAAGACACCAGATGAGATGGTTTGGAACAATAGCTAGAGTATTGGGGGTAGTTGTGTTGGAATCAGGGAGACTGGTTCAGGACAGGGCAGGGCTCATAGCTGTTGTGTACATTACATGTGCATGAACCTTTAATGGGAATAGTGAGGCTAAAGACAGCCATGTCTATAAATGGAATATTTATGACTTTTCAGGATGCTATGAAAATGAGACTTACTTAAATCATCTTATAATAATTAGAATTCCATATTAGTATGATGATCAGAACATTCAGATACAACTTCTGATTATGTTTTAGTGTATTCTGATTATATTTTAGTATATAAATACTGCATAACTTTACATATATAAGCACATATTCAGAAATACTCATCTATACATAATATTACTTGCATGTAATTTTGTTGTAAACAAAAATATGTCAGTACTAATTGCATTTTCAGGTAATGTTATATTCTAAAGTTATTTTTGTTGACTGGAGTCTTATTGCTAATATTAAAGTGTTATAATTATTTGATGTGACTAAATTCATCTTCATCTTCAAAATTAATTGGAAATTTAGCTTGAACAGATTGTAAAGGGTGACAGTAATATTTTGAAATGATAACGTATGTGGTTGGTTCCATTTTCAGATAATACTATGATTGATATGTTTCTGATGTCAGATAAAATGCTCAAAAGAGAATTAACAGTTACACAATGAATATATCCCTCACAAACACAATGTGTTAAATTTTAAATTATGTTAAGGCTAATTGCTAGCAGCATCATTTGGCAACTAATCAAGCCCCATGACATTTGTGCTTTATGATCTTTCTTTTTCTGTGTAACTGTTATTTTTGAGAAGTCTCAATAAAAGGGAAAAGAAATAAATCAACATTTCAAGAGCTTTTCCTTTTTATCTTTTTCTTAATTTCCCCCTCTGGTATCAGATACTTGGGATGAAATTGTTCAAATATATCTTGCTTCTATTATCCATAATGAGGAGAAGCTACAAACTTCAGTTACAATGTATTTAGTTGGTTAAAAGAATAAGAGGAAAGTAAAAATATAGTAAAATATTATCATAAATATTTAAAATAGTACATGGAATTTCTTTCCTCTCCTCCTCTGGAAGCAGGAGCGGCATCCACTTGAGAAATGGCTTGCCTCCAGAAACTCTATGTATGAACAGTGCTCAGGCCTTTCGTTCATAGGGTCGCTATGAGTCTTCTACGACCCTACGGCACCTAACAACAACAACAACAACAATCTCCTCTTGATAGTGTCCATAAATCCTAGGTGATAATGAAATGAGTTTTTTTAAACTGTGCTCCACAATCAACACTCTGGTATCAGCAACCAGGAAATCAAGAGACGAATTACATTGGGAAAGTCTGCTGTTAGGGACCTCTCCAGAGTACTGAAAAGCAGTGACATCAGTCTGGAGACTAAGGTCAGCCTACCTAGGCCATAGTCTGCACAATTACTTGCTATGTATCAAAAAGTTGGACAGTGACTAGGAATAATAGAAAGAAAAATGATGCATTTGTGCTGTAGTGCTGGAGAAAAGTATTGAATATACCATGGACTGGTAGAACAAATAGGTTCTTCCTAAAGAGGGTGAAACAAAGATGCTCCTTGGAGGCAAGGATTCTGAAGCTTTGTCTGCCATATTTTGAACATGTTGCAAGGAGGGACCAGTCCTTGGAGAGCAATATAGAGCTTGTGAGGGTGGAGGGACAGCGCAGGAGAGGAAGATCCTTGATGAGATGGATTGATGCAGTGACTGGGGTTATGAGGGTGGGTGTGTGATAGTGAGGTTGGTACAGGATAGAACAGGTTTCAGGACAGTTGTACATGGAGTTACAATGAGTCCCAAGCAACTAGGTGGTACATAACAACAACAACAACAACAAAAACAACAAGATACTGATGGGTGGAAGTACTAACTTGAAAAATACCATATTTCCATATATGGAAAATGAACTAGATCTGTAAGTTTAGCCTCTTTAAATTAGGAATAAAGTATCAGTGGTGAGTGAGACATAGTCAAACTAACATTCTCTCCCCCATCCTTATTTTTTATAAACTATCGAACACATTTACTAAAAAAACTCATTGCAATAGAGTTGGAAATGATTCATAGCTGAGTCTCCAGAGATTTTGCAGAAAGTATAATTGATCATGGAGGAGATAGTCCAGTTTCTTTTGTGGAGAAGCTGATGGATTTGACTTGCTACTTTTAGGTTGACAGCACAACTCCTTACTCTCTAGACCACTGGAGTTAGAACTATCAAGTATGGAAATACAAAGGAGGAGGAACAGTTGTAAGCAGACCCTAGTGATTGGAACATGGAATGTGAGAGCCATGAATGAAGGAAAATTAGAAATTGTTAAGAAATAAATGGAATTCATAAATATTGACATATTAGGCATTGGAGAGATGAGATGGACTGGCATGGGGCATTTTGAGTCA
>NW_006399824.1:10010722-10016622 GCF_000299155.1 Elephantulus edwardii | reverse complement strand
GGAGGGACAGCGCAGGAGGGGAAGACCTTCTATGAGATAGATTGATTCGGTGACTGGGGTAATTGGGATGGGCGTGTCAGAGGCAGTGAGGTTGGCGCAGGATAGAGCAGGGTTTAGGGCTGTTGTGCATAGGTTCGCTATGAGTCGCAAACAACTCGACGACACATAACAACAGCAACAACAACAGTCCATAACTCAGGTCTTAGAATTGGTTCCAGTGGGAAAAATTAAGGAATTATATTTCGTTGGTATATTTAGATTAATTGCAGATATTAAATGAATATTAAGAAACTTTCAAATATACCATTTTTCACTTCTCTCATACCCACAATCATCATGGAGAACTATTAATTCCTAAGGTTACTCTTTTTTTGTTTAATTACACCAGAATATCCATAGTGCTCCATGTCAGGGTGTTTCACTACTTTAAAAAAAAATCTTTTCAGGTTTGTTTATTTGTCAAGATTAAGTAATGCTGTCTCCATACCTTTTCAATCTATATGCAAAACAGATCATCCAGGAAGCTGGGCTGTATAAGGAGGAATGTGGCATCAGGATTGAAGGAAGATTCATCAAGAACCTGAGTTATGTAGATGATATAACTCTGTTTGCTGAAACTGAGGAGGATCTGAAGTGCTTGCTGCAGAAGGGCAAGGACTGCAGCCTTCAATATGGATTGAAGCTCAACATCAAGAAAGCAAAGATTCTCACCACTGGGCCAATTGGCAGCATCTTTATGTATGGTGAAGAGACGGAGACTGTTTTGCTTGGCTTCATAATCAAGACTCTTGATATTAGAAGCCAGGAAATCAAGAGATGAATTTCATTGGCAAAGTTGCCTGTCAGGAATCTCTCTAGAGTACTGAATAACAATGATGTCAGTTTGGAGACTAAGGTGTACCTGATCCAGGCCATAGTCTTCACAATTGCTTGCTATGCGTCAGAGATCTGGGCAATGACCAGGGATTATAGAGAGAATGGGTGCCTTTGAGCTGTGTTGCTGGAGAAGAGTGTTGAATATATCATGGACTGCTAGGAGTGCAAACAGATTTTCCCTGAAGAAGGTGAAAGCAGGCTGCTCCTTGGAGACAAGGATTCTGAAGCTTCGTCTGACATACTTTGGACATGTTACAAGGAGGGACCAGTCCATGGAGAGGGATATCATGCTTGGGAGAGTGGAGGGACAACGCAGGAGAGGAAGACCCATGATGAGATGGATTGATTCAATAACTAGGACAATGGGGGTAGGTGTGTCAGAGACAATAAGGTTGCCATAGGATAGAGCAGGGTTTAGGGCTCTTTTACATAGGGACATTATGAGTCACAAATGACTCAATGACACATAGCAACAGCAACAACAACAAATCATTTGATGGTAAGAATTGTGCCTTATATTTATGTGTACTCTTCTCAACCTTCTTAGTACTTTTGTACAATTGTTAGGTACCACAAAGTCAATTATGATTCATGGTTACCCTATGAACAATAGATCAGGACCTGCACCATCCTCATAATTTCTGTGTTGCTCAAACCCATTGTTATAGTCATTTTATTAATCCATCTCCTTGAAAGCCTTGATCTCTTTCATTGACTTTCTCTACCTTTCTCAGCATGAACCTTTTCTCCGACAGTATTTGAGTCACTATGTGATTGACTTATGAAATCAAAACATATAGAGAAAGGAGAGGGCAAATATAATAGGAAGCACTGATGCTAGAGATGAGGACTAGTACATTCATTTGGATAAATTGGCTATTTGGGACATTGATAAGCCCATGCCTCAGTTTTAAACCACAAAATCATGCAAATTAACGTGATACAAATCTTAGAAAGATATTTTTTAAAACACTGGTACATCCATTCAAGATGAATTAATAATAATGGTGCCTGGAATGTAAAAGGTGGGAATAGAGAAGAAGGATCAGCAGTTGGAAAACATGGACTTGGTGACAGAAATGAATCTGGAGATAGAATGATAGAATTTTGCACAATCAACAACTTATTCATTGTAAATACATTTTATAAGAAACATAAATGCAGGCTATACTCATGGATTCACCTGATGGTTTGCATAGGAATCAGACTGATTACATCAATGGAAAGAATTACCAGAGAAGCTCAATATCAGCTGTGAAAACTAAGCCACGTGCTGATTGTGGAACAGACCACCAACTATTCATACACGCAAGTTCAAGCTAAACCTGAAGAAAAGAAAAGAAAATCCACAGGAATCAAAATTTGACCTTGAGTTTATCCCACTGGAATTTCAAAACCATCTCAGGAACAGGTTTGAAGCCTTGGGCATTGATGAGCAAAGACCAGATGAGCTGTGGGAGGATATCAAGAATATCATGCAGGAAGAATGCAAAAGGTCATTACAAAGAGAAAGGAGGAAGAAAAGACCAAGATGGATGTCAGAAGAAATTTGAAATATTGCACTGGAGTGCCAAGAAGCCAAAGCAAAGGGGAAAAAATATAATGATATTAAGGAGTTGAATAGAAGAATCCAGAATGCAGCACAGAAAGATAAAGTATTACAATGAAATGTGCAAGGACCTGGAGTCAGAAAATCAAAAGGGCTGAATTCACTCAGCATTTATTAAGCTGAAGGAACTGAAGAACAAATTCAAACCTTGAGTTGTAATACCTAATTTGCTTTGGGCAGAATATTAAATAATTCAGGAAGCATTAAAAGAAGATGAAAGGAGTATACAGAGTCATTGTACCAAAAAGAATCTGTAAACACAGAATAATTTAGTGAAACAATGTATGATTAAGAGCCTGTGGTGATGAAGGAAGAAGTTTAAGGTGCTCTGAAAGAATTGGCAAAAAACAAGACCCCAGGAACTGATGGCAAAACAATTGACACATTTTAACAAACAGACGCTGCCCTGGATGTGCTCACCAAGTTGTGCAATGAAATATGGGTGATACTCACCTGGTCAACAGACCAGAAGAGATCTTTATTTGTTCCCATGTCGACAGAGTGTGGAAATTTTCACAGTGTCATCGATATCACATGCAAGCAAGATTCTACTGAAAATTATAAAAAAATGACTGAAACAGCCCATCAACAGAGAACTGCCTGAAGTGCAGGCTGGATTTAGAAGGGGCCTTGGCACTAGGGATATTATAGCTAATGTCAAATGGATCTTGGCTGAAAGCAGAGTGTAGCAGAAGAATGTCT
Source organism: Elephantulus edwardii (assembly GCF_000299155.1). NCBI lineage: Eukaryota > Metazoa > Chordata > Mammalia > Macroscelidea > Macroscelididae > Elephantulus > Elephantulus edwardii. The sequence continues at coordinate 10,013,435 of NW_006399824.1, read as the reverse complement.
ATCTCTGTTTCATTGACTATGCAAAGACATTTGACTCTGTTGATCACAACAAACTATACTGACTCTGAGAAGAATGGGAATTCCAGAACACTTGATGGTGCTTAAGTGAAACCTTTACTTGAACCAGGAGGCAGTCGTCAGAACCAAGCAAGGAAACACTGAATGGTTCAAAATTGGGAAGGGTATGTGTCAAGGATGTGTCCTATTTCCATATCTTTTCAATCTATATGTGAAACAGATTATCTGGGAGGCTGTGTTCAATGAGGAGAAGTGTGGCAACAGGACTGGAGGTAGGCTTATCAACAACCTGCGTTATGCACATGACACAACCCTTTTTGCTGAAACTGAGGAGGACCTGAAGCACTTGCTGCAGAAGGTCAAGGACTGTAGCCTTCAATATGGATTGAAGCTCAACATCAAGAAGACAAAGGATTCTCACCACTAGGCCAATTGGCAGCATCAAGATAGATGGTGAAGAGACTGAGATTGTTGACAACTTCAGTTTGCTTGGCTCTACAATCAATACTCTTAATACCAGCAGCCAGGAAATGAAAAGACAAATTGCATTGGGAAAGTCAGCTGTCAAAGATCTTTCCAAAATACTGAAGAGCAACGATTTCAGTCTGGAAACTTAGGTGCTCCTGATACAGACCATGTTCTTTGCATGTACTTGCTATACATCAGAGAGCTGGACAGTGACTAGGGATGACAGAAAGAGAATTTATGCCTTTGAGCTGTGATTTTGGAGAAGAGTATCGAATATACCATGGACTGCTAGGAGAACAAACAGGTTTGTCTTGGAGAATGCCTAGGCAGGCTGCTCCCTGGAGGCAAGGATTCTGAGATTCCATCTGACATACTTTGTTCATGTTGCAGGGCGGATCAGTCCTTAGAGAGGGATGTCATGCTTGGGATGGTGGAAAGACAGCACAGTAGAGTAAGACCCTCGATGGGACGGATTCAGAACAAGTAAGATTAGCAAGGGATAGAGCAAGGTTTAGGGCTGTTGTACAAAGTGTCGCTATGAGTCACAGGCAACTTGACAACACATAACAACAGCAAAAACAGTGTGGTACATTAAATTAAGTAGTAAGGCCCTTTAAAAGAAGTTACTAAATATTCTTAAGCGATAATATGTGTGCCAACTGAATATTAGGCTTAGAGTTTCAACTGAACAGTTGATTAATTTTTGTTCTTATACTGTAAGAAATCATTCAGAACATATATCTTCTCAAATTGTAAATTTTAGAAAGAGATGAACTTAAAATAATTAACAATAATAAAGTATACACTGCTAATACTACATATTATTTCTATATTATATTAATATTTTAAATTCTTTTAATAAGTGTTCAAAATCATAACAAAATAACTATTGACATCTTTTTTCAGATTATACCCTATTGTGCTTTTTTTTTTTTAAAACTACTTTAATATAGAGAGCTCTGGTGGCCTAATGGCAAGAAGCTGAGCTGCAATTCAGAAGACATGTAGTTTCAGGCCACCAGTTGCTCCGCAGGAACACATGCACACTCTCTCCTCCCGTGTGATTAACTGCCTCTGAAAACCCACCTGTGGGTCGGCTATGGGTCAATTCCAACTCGATGGTACAGTACTACAATAGTAAATAGCTTATGTGCAGATTTTTTTTTTTAAATCAAGTACATTATGTTGATTGTCGCTGAGTCGAGCACAACTCACAGGGACTCTGAACAAAAGGCCTGAAGTCCCTCTACAGCTATCGATGTTAATGAAAGCTCATAGAGTATCTGGAGGCATGTTGTTTAGGAGTGGATGCCAATCATATTTAAAAAAAATCATTATAGGTCAATTAATGTTTTAACCATAACATTTGACATTTGGAAAGATTTTACCTAAATTTGACTTTAGCTTTTTGTACTATTGAGTTATGAATATGTTATATTTTATTATTCAAGAATAGTATGAAAAGGAAGTCTCTTCAAACAAAAAAAGAATACAAAAGTGGAAAAACTACTGGATATTTTGAAATAAGACTAGAATAAAAGTCTTCAAAATGTTACATATATCTATACACATATTTTTAGATATGATTGTGTGTAAATATATCCTCTGGTTACCCAAAAATTGTAAGGAAATAATAAAGGTATGTGTTGTTGTTATGTGCCATCAAGTTACTTGCAACTCATTGTGACCTTATATTCAACAATTTTGAACCCTGCACTATCCTGTGCAACCTTATTGTCTCAACTCATTACTCTTATTACCCAAGCTATTGAATCAACCTATCCTATTGAGGATCTCCCTCTCTTGTGCTCTCCATCCACCGATCCTTCCTTGCAGCATGCCCAAAGTATGTCAGATGAAGCCTCAGAATCCTTGCCTCCAAGGAGCTGCCTGCTTTAACCCTCTGCAGGATGAACCTGTTTGTTAGTGCTGGAAGTCAATGGTATATTCTCCAGCAATAGAGCTCAAAGCCATCGATTCTCCTTCTATCATCCCTAGTCATTGTCCAGCTTTCTGATGCACAACAAGTAATTGTGAAGACTATGGCCTGGATCAGGTGCACCCAACTGACGCTGCTGTTCTTCAGTACTCTGCAGAGGTCGCTGATAGCATTTTTTCCCAAATCAAAATTCAAAATAATGAAAGAACATAAAAAGAAAGGAAGAAAGGGGGAGGGGAAGAGAGAGACAGAGAGAGAGAGAGAGAGAGAGAGAGAGAAACAGGAAGA
>NW_006399824.1:9996664-10010622 GCF_000299155.1 Elephantulus edwardii | reverse complement strand
AAGAAAGAAAGAAAGAAAGAAAGAAAGAAAGAAAGAAAGAAAGAAAGAAAGAAAGAAAGAAAGAAAGAAAGAAAGAAAGAAAGAAAGAAAGAATCTTTGTTCATACTATCTCCCCATCTGAATTCTTGTCTATATTTATTCTTGGTCAGATTCTGACTTTCTTCCTTCCAATTCTCTGAAAAACTTTTTTATAAATAGAACTTACTAGTGTCTTCATCCTAATAACATTTCTTTTATTTCCAGAATAATTTTTTATTTCTTTGCCTCATATTTGTGCCCAGCTTTCATGACTTTTCATGGTCATTGACATTCAGTAAGTGGTGGGTGAACTAAGATTGAGAAGGGTCATCTATCATATCTGAGAATCTCTACTCCAGACATTCAACCTGAAGCCTTTTCCTAATTTTTCCAATACACGTTTAAGCAAAGTAAGATGTGATTGAGTCCCTACATGAAGAATTAATCTAAACTTTTAATACTTGTGGATTTTTACTCATTGCCATCAAATTGGAATGCATGCATAGCTGACCCTACTTTGGGTTTCTGAGGCTGTAAATCCTTCAGAAGCAGATTGCCCATCTAATTTTTACATGGTGTTGGTAGATTTAAACCACCAAAGAGACATGATTTGGAATTAGCAGTGCAACTCCCTAAAGACCACACTGTCAGACTTCCCTGTTTATGTAATTAGATGAGTTGCAATGTCCCTATATCTTTCTTACATCACTTTTTGGCTTATGTATGATTCTAAAAACTTAAATCAGAGGAGTATTAATATATTTTTCACAACATAGAAATCTTATAAGAGCAAGATTATTATTTTCATGTATTGCTGTTACTACTGTTGGTGTGATGTACCATCGAGTCATTTGTGACTCATAGTGACCCTATGTACAACAGCTCTAAATCCTTCTCTATTCAGAGCCAAGCTTATCGTCTCTAACAACCCCACCCCCAACTCCCATTCACTGAATCAAGCAATCTTCTCCAGGGTTTTCCTCTCTTGTGCTGTCCCTACACCCTCCCAAGCATGATATCCCTCTCCAAGGATTGGTTTCTTCTCAGAATATGTCCAAAGTATGCCAGACAAAGCTTCACCCTCTCCAGGACGGACCTGTTTGTTCCTCTAGTGGTCCATTCAATACTCTTCTACAGCACCATAGCTCAAAGGCATCAATTCTCTTTCTATCATCCCTAGTCATTGTCCAACCCTCTGAAATGTGGCAAATTATTTTGAAGATCGTGGCCAAGATCAGGTGCACCTTATTCTCCAGATTGACATCTTTGCTCATCAGTACTCTGGAGAGGTCCTTTAAAACAGATTTTCCAAATGCAATTAATCTTTTGATTTCCTGGCTGCTGCTACCAAAAGTGTTAATTCTCCTTATATGGAGGTTGTTGTTGTTATTGTTAAGTGCCATCAAGTCGTAGACCACTCATAGTGACCCTATGAATAAAAGACCTGAACACTTGTATAACTTTCATAGTTTCTCCAAGTTCAAAGAGTTTCTGGAAGAAACCTATTTTGGAGGCAAGAGTGGATGCCTCTCATGCTTCCAAACTTGTTTTAATTTGGGATCTCCACCAAACACTCTCTACCATGTTGTTGTTGTTATGTGCTATTGAGTCACTTGCAACTCATAGCGACCCTATCTATGGACAAGAGCCCTAAACCCTGCTCTATCCTGTGCCAACCTCACTGTCTTTGACACACTCACTCCCACCACCCCAATCACAGAATCGACCCATCTCATCGAGGGTCTTTCTCTCCTGCACCATCCCTCCAATATCCCAAACATGATGTTTCTCTCCAAGGACTAGTCCCTCCTTGCAGCATGCCCAAAGTATGTCAGATGAAGCTTCAGAATCCTTGACTCCAAGGAACATTAAACTGTCCACCTTGGGTAACCATTATTTCATTTGACACATCAGTGTCATGGTGTTCAACTTCACAGCAACCACAAGATACCTCTATATAGCAAATGGATAGACCAGTGGCAACTACTTAGAAGAATGTTTTACCAAAAACAATTAAAACCCAGCCTGAAGGCAGCAGGCCTGAGGGTTCCAAACCCTTTTTAAGGAACAGGTGAAATACAATATATTCACTCAAAATGGCTAATAAACATTGCTCCTTCTGTCTCCCTGAAAACAAGATCAAACCTCTGTAGAACCAGGCTACTCCACAAGCCTGCCCCACCTGGAAGCCAGACTATCCTGCTGACCCCTAACATATGGCAGTACATTTCATAATATCCACATAAGTGAACATAGACGCATACACACACACACAAAAAAAAAACCACCTTGTTGCAGTAGGATTGATTTTGACTCAAGGTGATAATAATGTGTGTCAGAGTAGAATTGTGATCAGAGTGCTTACAATGGACACATTTTCAGAAGTAAATTATAGGCTTTTTACTAAAAAGTTTGAATGGAATCTATTAGGACTGCAGAGCCCTCTCTTTCCTCTCCCAGAATGGCTCCTGAGAGAATCCAATAGCAGGAAGCAGCAGTTGGGCTTTTTCTCTCTGTGAAACTACTCTATGCCCACTTTCCCAGGAATAGTTATCTGAGACCCCAGCCCACTTCCCTATCTTGAAGGAAGCATCTGTATGGGGAAGGGGTTCCCCAGTTCCCATGTAAGAAAATATAAAATCCCCCTCTAACTCTTAGTGGGGGCTGGTCTTCTGCTTGAGAACCAGCCCGGCAGTTTCTCCTCAATAAACCATCTTTCTTTGCCTGCACTGCGTTCTGTATTTCTTCGGCAACCTTACAGACCTTCAGTTTTTCAAAGCAGTCTAGTATGTTAACTGTTTGCTCCACCCAGGGACTCCATATATCTATGTTTAATAGTGCAAATATGTCATCAAAGCATTAGTATCTTAATATGTTATGTGTTTTATTTCTAGTAAAATATTAGCAAAGGACACACTTGGAGCTCATAAACATTTTTTAAGTAAAAGTGGGAAACTTATATATGTCTTTTTATGATTATATGACATATATGTGATGCTGATTCTTGTGCCATTGAAGTGTCAAATACTATAATGCTTACTCATGGTGGACAGTGTTTGGTGGAGCTCCCAATTTAAGAAAGATTTGGAAGCAAGAGTGGCATCCACTTTCTTAACAACATGCTTCTGGAAACTCTATAAACTTTGATAAAATTGATAATTGTAGAGGGGCTTTGGGCCTTTTGTTCTTAGGGTCACTATGATTTGTGCTCGACTCGAAGGCAATCAACAACAATGACAACGACAACAACAACAATGATATTTTACATATATGAGCTCTATTGGTCCTGTGGGTAATGTATTCAGCTAGTAACCTAAAAGATGAGAGTTTGAACTCACTAGGAACTCTGCAGGAGGAAGATGAGGCAGGCTACTTACATAAAGCTACCACCTTGGAAATCCTCACTTCTTGTCTGTCCTGCATTATATCTAGGAGCTGCAATCAATTCAATGTAAGTGGGCTTGGATGGAATTGTATGTATATCATTCCATAAGGCAAATAAAAAAAAGTTTGCCTTAAATAATTTTCCATTTCTGCATATGTTGCTGTGTGTGTTGTGTACCGTATACAACCGACACATAGCTGATTCTACAGAGGGTTTTCAGAGATAGTTAACTGCATGGGAGGAGATTGCCATTCCTTCTCCCACAGAACAGCTGGTGGCCTCGACCAAGGTGCCTTCAGGATTACAATGTAGCTTCTTACCAGTAGGTCACCAGAGTTCCCTTTCCACATATATCAAGTAAATTAATATTTTTTTACAGTGTATTGTTTCATGGACTGCCAGAAGAATAAACTTGTTCTAGGGAGGCTGAAGCCAGGCTACTATTCGGAAGCAAGGATAATGTGGCTTCTTCTGACATACTTTGGGCATGTTTCAAGGAGGGACCGGTCCTTAGAGAGAGGGACATAGTACTTGGAAGGGTAGACATCTAGAAAGAAAGAGGGAGACCATTAATGAGGAGATGGATTGATACAGAGATTGAGGTAATGAAGGTATGTATGTTGGAGACAGTAGGTTGGCACAGGATAGAGCGGGTTTGGGGTCTATTGCACATAAGCCACTTATATATAAGTCGCACAAGTGACTCAATGACACACAAAAACAACAGCAACATATTTTTTCATTAATTTGAATACACAGAAATTTTTGTGATTTCTTTTTTACGTTCTCAGAATCTTTATGTTAAACAAAGAATGGATGACTAATCAATAGTTCACATCAATAATAACATTATTTGTCCAAAAGTTCATTTTCTGGAAATATAATTTTTTAATGTTGTAATAATTCTATTTGCTAGATGTACTACACAATTGGTTTGAAAGGTGATAGATGAGTATGTTTTGCCAGTGGTTTGGTGTTCTTTCTTAAGTTCTTCATTTTATCACTGACGCTGAGAAACTTTTCCTCCTATAATTTCAGCAGGTGAACCAGTGTCAGTGCCCCAGCGTGAAGTGTGGATCAGCGGACAAGCCAGTTCAGTGTCCCCATTACCTATCATCAGACTTCGTAAGCTTGGCTGGGAATTAGTTTATGACTCTGTACCCAAAGGCTCTGGGGATTTAGGGGCATACAGAAAAGTGATGCCGCTCTCTGTTGGTTTCCATAGAACAGAGGAATTGTTCTTACTAAGTTATGACTTGGCTCAAGTTGATTCTGGATATTGTGTAGTTGTTCCTCCTCCCTTTCGAAAGGAAAAAAAAAAAGAAGTTACTGTACCTGGGATAATATATACCTGATTGTCTTATTCTTAATAGAGAGCTGCATCTTATTTATGTAACAAGATCTTTATTGAAGGAGAGACTGAGAGAGAAATAATTTCTGTAAATGGCTAGATTTATTTGTTGATTATAATGTAAAATTCCTCTGTGAAACATCACTCTTTGCTTCAGTGACTTAACGCTGATAGAATAATTGCCAGGATGGGTGTGTATTATTAATGACATACTGATACCTAGCATTACTTGAAAAAGGATCTTGGTAATTAAGCATAAGTATGCTCTCTCCCTAAAAGTCAGGATTTTCCTAACACAGGACAAATTTGAAGTTATAGACTTACATGGGTTATTTTTAAAGGTAGTTTTCATTTCATGCTAACTGTATTATCTAACAATTATACAAAGACAAAAGAACTACTAACTTTGAGTCAATCTTATCTCCTGTACCCAAGGATATAGGAACAAGAGATGTTATCAACTGTATAAAAGGTAGAAAACATATATAATTGATATATCTTATATACAACCTGGGCTACAAAAAATCATTCTTTTTAAAACTTTTCCCACGTAGGAGAGGAAACAAGATGTATGGGTGATCTGACAACAAATATATCTAACATTACTTCTAGATGGTGATAAACAGGGTATCACTGAGAAAGCGTATTTAGTTACGACATCTTCTAGGAGAGGCAGAAAAACTAGGGATGGGAAGTGAAGATTAAGAAAGATGATATAATAAAATCTTTGTGAAAGCCTGTGTTCTGGGTTGAAATAAAACAATAGCGTCTCCTAAGATTTGTGTTTAGTCTTTACACCCAAGTTACCATAACATGAGGGTACATACTTATAGTTCTAAAATAATATTGAGGAGGGGATCAAAAATGGCTAAATGTTTATGTGTAATAAATATCACTGTGCCCTTAAAAAAGAACAGCATACTATGTCTACTTCTTAATGGGTATATAATCTATAATTAGTAGCATTGACTTCATCCAAAATAATGTTACAGCCTAAATTGTCAAAATAAAAATATATCATAATAAACAAAGTAAAATCTACTTCATTAAAAAGCGTGTAATTAGACTTCTGTGAACAATGGCACCCTTTTCCATGGAAGTAAATCTCTAGCAAAAGGAGTTGAATTAGTCAGAAAAGTATTATTTTATGTAAAAATAGAGGAAGTCCCCAGTATTTCAGGGAGTTAACCATCATCTGAAATTGTATTCATATATTTTGTTCAGTTGATTTCTGTGAGTTGAAGCTGACTATGGTACTTGAGAACAGCAATGCATTTATTTTTATTGAACGTCATTGACAGATTATGCAGTTGTGATTTAGGAATCTAGCTCGTGTCTACTTTATTCTTTCTGGTCTAGCCACGAACTTTCTTGCTCATGATCAGAGATAAAGCTTTAAACTTCTGATTTTTATGGCAAAAAAATTGGCAATAGATATTGGCAATGATTGTACACATGAATTATAGAGCTGATATCACTGAATTATACAGGGGAAAATGTTATATTGGTAAATGAATGTTAAGTATTCTTTTACAACAATAAAGAATAGAGACAACGCCTTCCTCTACTCTTCAATGTTTTTCCACATGATACATTTGCCATTATTAGCTCAAAAGGACATGTTAGATCCTTTTCTAAACTTCAAAAAGGCAAGGAAATAAAATATAGCATGTAGAACTCTTGGTAACTCTTACTTGCTCTGTGAAATAGCTAACAGAATTTTGAGGAATCATGTAAGGCTGCTTGTCATACTAGATAATAGACATAGGAAACTGCTGTAGCCATTACAATGGCAACAGTGAAACAAAATTAAAAACCTAAAAATAGACCTAAGGATATATGAGAACTTGACATGTGAAAAAGAAGAAATTGAAATCTGATGAGTGAAGGCAACTTGAAAGACAGTGTATTTGTAACACATGGAGGTGAAGGTATTGAAAAATAAAAGAACAAGTCTACAGCTATTGTATGCCACATTACAACAAAGTAAATTACAGTTACATTAAATATTTACATTTTAAACTAACAGAATAAATATATTAAGAGGAAACATATGACAATATCTTCAAAAAACATACTATAGAAAACTATTTTTAATAAAAAAATTCTAACATACAACATTCCTGATTTTAAGCCATTCAGTGTCACCTTGCTCAGTTTGGACAACAGTTTCTTGTTCTACATATAGCTTTCATATGAGCACAATGAAATGTTTTGGTTTTCCCATTCTTCTCAATGCTATGATCTAAACAGTTAAATGATTTTTCATAGCCAATAAAACACAAATAGACATTTCTCTGATATTCTTTTTAGTCAGGATTCATCTGGCATCAGCAATGATGTCCCTGGTGCCTCAGCTTCTTCTAAAGCCAGCTTGAACTTCTGGTAATTCTATTTTTTAATGATATTCAACAATATTTTGCTTGCATGAGATCATTGGATCACCTTTCTTGGGGACGGACAAAAATTTGCATTTCTTCCAGTCAGTTAGCCAGGTAGTGCCCTCCAAATTTCCTGGCATAAAGTGATTAGCACATCCAGGGCTGCTGCATCTGTTAGTTGAAATAAATCAACTGATACTCCATAGAGGCCTTGCTTTTCTCCCTAACGACTTCAGTGCAGCTTGAACTTTACCTTCATCATTTTTAGCTCTTGTTCATATGGTACTTCCTAAAGTTTTTCAGTGTCCACTAATTTGTTTCGATAAAGTATTCCTTCCACCTTCTTTTGATGTTTCCTGGATCAATCAAGATTGTGCTCATAGCATCTTTCAGTATTGAAAATCGAGGCTTGAAATTATTTTTCAATTCTTTCAGTTTGAGAAATTATGAGTGAGTTCTTCCCTTTTTTATTGTCTGACTCCAAGTCTCTGCACATTTTGTTATATTTTTGCTTTGGCATCTCTTGCTTTTGTTTCGGCTTCTCAATGGTTTAAGCAATTTTTATAGTTTCTTTTAAGATTCATTTTGTTTCTCTTTCTCCCCCTTATTTGTAGTGACCTTTTGCTCTTTTTTTTCTTTTGACCCAAAATTTAATTTTTAAAATATTTATTACTTTTTTCATTGTTGCACATTCCCCCCCTACACAGAGCCCATCCCACATGCACCCTTGTTCCATATTGTTGTCATACAAATAATGCCCAATCATATTCCTTTCGTACATTTCTTCCCCTTATCTGTTCTATTGCAGTGTTCATTATCTATCCTTTCTTTTCACATTCTCTCTCCAACAACCCCATGTCTGTCCAATTTAAAACAGTGGTGTTATGCAGTAGTTGTCCTTTTGTGTGCTGATATATTTCACTCAGCATAAACTCCTCCAGGCCCACCCATATTATGTAATATTTTACCAGTTCATTGTTTTTCAATGCTGCATATTATTCCATTGTGTGAATGTACCATTACTTTTATATCTATTCATTTATTGATGGGCACTTGGGTTGCTTCCATCTCTTTGCTAATGTGAATAACACAGCAATAAGCATGAGTGTGCATACATCTGTTTGAGTTGTGCTTCATGTTTCTTTAGGGTATATTCCCAGTAGTGGAATTCCTATGTCAAATGGTATTTCTATTTCCATCTTTTTAATAAAGTGCCAGACTGTTTTCCATATTGGCTGTAACAGAGTTCCAGTCTCTCCACAACTTTTCCAGTATTTGTTATTTGTTGCCCTACTGAAATTTGCTATTGTCGTTGGGGTGAAATAATATCTCAGTTATTTCCCTTTTGCTCTTTTTATTGTTGATAATCTTTAATATTCTCCCACAGTTCCTCTGCTCTTTGATCATCGACATTTAATGCCTCAAACTTATTCTTGAAATGATTCTTAAATTTAACTTGGATAAACTAAAGGTAATATTTTGTTTTCTGCAGATTTGTTTTATTTTCTTCAGCCTCAATCTAAATTTGTACATGAGTAATTAGAGGTCTGTTCCGCAATCAGTACCTGGTCTGGCTTGACTGCAGATATTTCACTTTTCTGATGATTCTTTCTGCAAATATAGTCTATCTGATTCCAGTGCAATCCATCAGGTGAGGTCCTTGACGAAAGTCAGTTTGTCTTGTTTAGAAAACTTATTTGTTATGAATAAATCATTGAGCATACAAAATTTGATCATTCAGTCTCTGGTTTTATTTTTCTTTTTCAACTACAATTCCTTCCTCATTGTTTTCCAACTTTTGCATTACAGTCATTGGTAATATTGTATTGTATTATAATTACAATATAATATTGTATTGGTAATACATTTTGATTTCATGTTTGGTCAATTTCAGATTGTGAATGTTGGTAGAAACTCTCAATATCCTCTTTGGCTTTACTTATTGGTGCGCATATTTTAATAACAGTCATAGTAACTGGTATTCCTAATATGAATATGGGTAATACCCTATCACAACATTATACTACAGGATGAATCTTGAATTTGACTTTTTAACTGTCAAAGTGCCATTATTCCTCCTCGATTTTTCACCCTCAGCATAAATTATGTGATTGTCTGATCAAAGTGGCTCATGCTTATGCATCTTAGTTCACTGATGGTTGGAATGTAAATCTTTGTGCATTCTATTTAGTATTTGACAACTTCCTTTTTTCCTACAATCATAATTCATATATTTCATGTTCCGATTATTAATGGTTGTTTCTACTAATTTTGAGTGACTTCCTCTCTGGGCTCTATGTCATAAGGTTTTTGTAGGCCTGTTGTTTTGAAAGTGAATGATTAATCCTTCTTTCTAATATGTCTTAATCTAGGAGCTCTGTTTTCAATCTCTCACCATGTATATATAATAATTTTGGTACCTGAGACACTGATGGCACCGATTTCCAGCAGGGCCTTACGTGTCCTTCTCATCACTGTTGAAACTCTGCTACAATGCTCAGGAATCTCTACTGCCCCAAACACTGCCTGCAGACCTCTGGATTCTTACAGGGCCTGATGTGCTTTCCTCATCCTTCTGTAGTGTGGGAAGAGCATACTGAATATACTTGAGTGGCTTGCTAGCCTCATCCTGTTGTGCTTCTGGAAAAGAATACTGAATATTCCATGGACTTTCAAAAGAACAAACATATATGTCTTGGAAAAATTGGTGAAGCTTCATCTTTCATACTCTGTACATGTAGCTAGATGAAGCTATTTCTTGGAAAGGAATGTTATGCTATGGAAAATGGAGGGTCTGCAAAGGGGAAGAAGACTTCCAATGAGATAGATTGGCACTGTGACTACAGCAATGACCTCAAATATGTTGGAGATGGTGAGGACGACACAGAATAGGACAGAGTTCAGATCTGCTGTTCTTAGGATCACCATGAGTGATACTCAATTTGATGTCACCTAACAGTAACAATAGTTTACTCTGGTGACCTAACTGGTAAAGAGATGTAATGACCTCAAAGTGGGTGATTTGAATTCACCAGCTATGCTGTGGGGAAAAGGTGAACAGTCTCTTCCTTCTGAGAATCTCGTGGAGAGTCTGCTAAGAGTTCTGTGCCTAGCACATGTAAAAACAACAACAGTATATAATAATAGCATTAACTTTAGTATGAGAAGTTCTAAAATAATATAAAATTATTTAAGATTAGTTTAAATATAATGAAATTTTATAATTTATTATAAATTATATTCACAATATCATGAGAACGGATTAACAATATCCATAAAAATTTTCAAAAAAAAGTCCAAGGGTAAGTAAACATTGATTATTTTTGGCTGATGAAATAATTAAATGTCTCTTAAACTACAGAATTTTTCCTATCCTTTATATTGATATTCATTCACTAAAACATGACAATGAACAGTAAAAGCAGTTTTCCTCTCTTCCTTTCTAATTCATTGAAGATTGCTTATATCTTAAATATTTATAACAGTTACATTACAAGAAAACACATTATAAAGAGACACCTTTCCAAATTATTGTGGAGTAGTGATGCCAGGTTGAGGACAAAGGTGAGTCTGATTCAGGCCATGGTCTTTCTGATTACAAGCAATGCATCTGAGACCTGGACAATGAATAAGGATGACAGAAAAAGAATTGATGCCTTTGAGCTTTGGTGTTGGAGAAGAGCACTGAACATCCAATGGATGTCTAAGAAAATAAATAGATATGGTTTGGAGAGGGTGCAGCCAGAGTGCTCTTTGGAGGCAAGAATGATGAGGCTTCACATCACATACTTTGAAAGTATTGCCAGGAGATGCTATTCCTTGGAGAGGAACATGATGTTAGGAAAGGTAGAGAATCAGTGAAGGAGAGGAAGACCGTCAACCAGGTGGACTGACACGGTGACTGCTGCAATGCCCTTTTATGTGTCAGGAAGTGTGAGGATGGTGCAGCACAGGACTAGGTTCATATATTTTGTTCACGGGGTCACTGTGAGTTATATTAGACTCAATGGCACCTGTCAACAACAACAACAATGGTTACAGTGAACAGGAAAGTTCTGTGTTAATGAAGTCACTAATACTCAAATAATACCTAATTTAGTAATCCAAATTAATTTAAAAATAATAGAAATAAAAAGGAATAGATTAGAAAAAATTTTACTTTTTTTCCCAGTAATAGTTTCATGTTTCCTTAGTACAAACCTTAAAGTATAATTTAATACAAAACAAAAAGAAATTACAGAATACTTATGAGAAGATTTATTATTCACTGTCTGATTATAGGTAAACTTCTACACATATGACTAATGAGAATTAACATTAGATGGCACTGTTTTCCTGTTGTGGGTGGGGGGAAAAAATCTCCAAACTGTGTGTTTGCTCTAAGCGAATCCACAATAGAATCCAAAGGTATTTACCAGGAGGTTATTTAGTTAGAATGTAGCAGATGCTTGAAAATATATTACATATCAAAGTTTTTACATACTTTGTGTTTTATCTACAGTAAAGTAATATGTGACTATGGTATGAAAGTAGGGAAACACACTGTAGGTTATGATTCCAACTTCAAAGAATATACTTTAAATTGTTTCTAAATGTTTATTCTGGTTTTCCTTCCTGAGATGTGATACAATTTCCAAAATTCTGCTTTAATATAGGAAATCTTTCTAGTGTTGAAGGCATAATTTATTTTTCAAACGACAAACCACATTTAAGTTAGGTTAACATTGTTTTTTTAATCACAATTGTGCCTCTGAAATCAGAATGTTTGCTTACCATTGCTCTATGAAAGGGTTTGTTTTAGATTTTTAAATTTATTGTATCAATTATATTGTACTACAATATAATCTAGAACAGTTGGCATTTTGGTATGCAAAATAGTTTACTAAAATCTTATGTTTAGGTCTGCAGGAAATTATAAGGGGACACACATGTGTTCACACACCTACACCAGTACTTTTGAACTCTGGTGGCCTTGCTGTGAGAAATTGACCTGTAATACCAAACTTACACATATCCAATCCACCAGAAGCTCTGTGAGAGGATGAGCAATCTTCACCTGTCCTATTAACTACCTCTGAAAACTCACTGGAGGGTCAGCTATGGGTTAGGTCAGACTCCAAAAAGAGCTCCTTGAACTGATGTCATGGTGCTTTTTCTAAAATAGAAGGCTTCAAATGCTGCTTTTTCCTTATGATGCTTTATTAGTTTGTTGTGTCAGAAACCTCGAAAATTGGCTTTTCTGTCCATTATGTTAACCCCTGTTAAAATGGTCTCCAGCTGTCTTAACTGCAGACACAAAGTCTTGCAAATATTCAACAACTATGGGACCAATATATGAGAGTGCTTTCCACACTCTGGAGAGAGTGTGGCAAGTGAAGAGTCAGTGATGGAGAGAAGGTGAAGAGACTGTGGCACTGCTGTGAAGAAAATTTGGCAAGATATAACCAGAGGAACCCTGGAGGTGAAAGCCACAGTTAAAGGTTTTGCTTACTGGATGTTTGAAAGAAAAGCTAACTTGGAACTGCTCTGAGATAAAATTTGCTGGATGACTGAGGAAATCAGAGGTTCGTTTGTGCTGCTCAACATCGCTGGACTTTTACTAATTGAGGAATTGTGTCTTGCTTGGGAATCTGGCTTGGACTGATTGAATAAACCTGGACTTGCATTGTATAATATTCTTCACCTCCCCTACTCTCCAATCTATTTACCTAATCAGACTCTACAACTGTGAGTAAATTGTTTGAGTCAAGTTGCAACAAACATTGGACCCAATTATTGGTGTAAATAGATGCAGGGTTATGGGTTTGCATGTCTGACCATGTAGTCATTTGTAGGGCATTACAATGTTATTGATCAGGACAGTTCTCCTTTAAGAAGTGAGTTGAACTTTCTGCAATCTTTTGGTGTCACCACAATGGTGCCCATGAACGTCCTAGCTGACTCTCTCAAGAGCATCAACAATGCCAGAGAGGCTAGTGCCAGGTTTGTATCAGGTCGTGATCCAAAGTCAGAGTTCAGTTCCTGACAGTGATAATGAAGCATGGCTACATTGGAGAATTTGTAATTACTGATGATCACAGAGCAGGGAAAGTTGTTGTCAACCTCACAGGCAGGTTAAACAAATGTGGCGTTATCAGCACCAGACTTGAGGTACAGCTCAAAGATCTAGAAAAGTGACAGAATAATCTACTCCCGTCCAATCAGTTCAGGTTTTTCTCCCCCATTCTCTTCACAGTTTCATTGTACTGACAACCTCAGCTGTCATCATGGAACAGGAGGAAGCAAGACAAGAAGACACAGGAGGAAAAATCCAGGGATTGTATTTCTAGGGATGTAATAAACAGAGCAAATAAAATGGGAAAAAAAAGGAGTATAAGTAAGATTCCACCACCCATGTTGTATCTGCTCCTTATACATGCTTGCTTTGTAATTTGATTCTATAACTAGCTTCGTTTTCCAGAATGTTCACTATCTTTTATTTCCCCTGTGCCATTCTCACAATCTCTGCCATATTCCAGGCCACTGTTGCAGTCATTGTGTTTATCTAGTCAAGCCAATCTCTCTTTGACTATAACCCTCTACTTTTCCCAGCATTGCATATTTTCCAAGGACTGACAGCTCCTGACAACATGTCCAAAGTGTTTGAGAGGGATTCTACCAACTTTAGACTCTATGGAGCACCCTAGTTACACTGCCAAGACTACTTGTTTTTTCTTTCTGTCAGACCATGAAAACTATATTCAGTTCTCTTAACCCATCCTGCAGTTCAAAAATATCAATTCTTCTTCACCCTTCCTTATTTATTTTCCAACTTTTGCATGCA
>NW_006399824.1:9962443-9996564 GCF_000299155.1 Elephantulus edwardii | reverse complement strand
ATAATCTAGGCTGTTTTCATATCTTCTTAAAGAGATTCATTTTCCCAATGGTCTTTTCTAAACATTACTCTAACACTGTTCTCAAGCAATCCAAGTTCAGAAAATACCCCCAAATACAGCCCTATTTTTTCCAAATATTTTAATAAAATTTGCAGGCTTTTGCCAATGAAATATTACTATCTCCTTACTAGTAGACTCTTTTTATTGCTTCTTTTTATCCCATTCATCGTTTCATTCATTCACCTTTTCTATTCTTAGAATCCAGGAGTGAGCCATCCAGAACAGGAACCTTTTACACTCAAGTTGAGCTTTTGTATGGGGGAAGAAGTATTTACACTAAGCAGGAAAATATAATAAATATATGATTACGTCAATGCTTTTAAGTGCTAGGGGAGTGGGAAACCAACAGGAAGAGAGAAGCAAAGTGAATAAAGAAGTGAGATTCTCACTGAGAGGTGACACTGGAGCAAAGGCAAGTGAGGTGGGAGAAGAAGCCATGTGAATATCTGAATATCTGAAGCAAATGCATCCTAGTCAATGAAAAAATAAAGATAAGAGACGATATCACACCTGAGAGGTTCTTAGAACAACAATGAAGCCAGTAAGGCTACAGTGAAATAGGAAAGAGAAAGACTAAAAATTCAGAGCACTGATGAGAATTCGATTACAGAAGGCACGTTGCGCATTTGAGGTGTCTTTGGGATTGACTCTAAAGAGTCCAGAGCTATTCACATAATTAACTCTTTCATGAAGAATGTGATGTCAATGCCAGCCATACCCATTTTCTCATATCACATCAGTGCATATAGCCTAGTAGCAAAATTGCAGCCCCTTATTGGGAACTAGGCCGTGCTTTGCCAAAAATACAAAGGGACAAATGACATCTGGGAGTAGACATCAAACATCGAGTGACGAGATGATGAATAAATGCTTAAGCCTTTTGCCCCTTGGGAAAGAGAACTCTGGGTTATGTGGTTTTTATTGACTTTCAGAATTCTCCAATTACCCATAGTTGCAATTGACTCAATAATACATATATTGGCTGCATTCCTCTCCTACTCTCATGGTGCTTTATTCACCTCCAAATAGGCTACACATTCTAAGTTTTGTTGGAAGTCTGCTTCTGTGAGATTCCCAAGATAAAAGTTCCTATTTTCTACATCTATTGACTTCATCCAATATGTCAAATGCTTGCACACCCTTGGGATTCTGTACGAAACACCTCATGAGGCTACCCTGAAGATTCTGCCAGACCTCTTGAGCCTAGCCATCTATTAGGAATGTGTCTTATTTATTTAGCATGGCTTGACAGAAATATCATAAGTAAGTAGTTTAGAACATCAAAAGTTTATTTTCTCACAGTTTAGGAGACTATGAGATTGAATTCAAGGTATGGGTGCTAGAGGTAGGTTCTCTCTGTTTTCCTTAGAAGAGGACATTTTCAGCATTGATTCTCTCTTCATATAGCATGCTATTCATTTCCCCCCCAAACCTGCTTGCTTCCTTGCTTACTGCTCTATTTTATATCTCAAAAAAGATACACTAATAATAACAGTATCATTAACATAACAAAGAACAGCAATCTTAAATGAGATTATAATCACAGATATTGGGGTTGGGACTTACAACAGATATATTTGGGCATATATTTCTACATAAGGTTTTATATTCTTTAACTGACATCAGGATCAGAGGAAGACTCACCAATAACCTGCTTTACAGATGACACAACCTTACTTGCTGATTGTGAGGAGGACTTGAAAGAAAAACGTTGCAGAAGATCAAATAATACAATCTTCAATGTGAGTTGTATCCCAATGCCAAGAAAACAAAGATTCTTATCACTGGACAAATAGGCAACATCGTGATATATGGAGAAAAGAATAAAACTGTCAGCAACTTTGTCTTACCTGGATCCACAATTAATCAGGAGATATATTTCACTGGGAAAGTCTATATATAGTTAGGGACTCTTCAAATTATTGAAGAGTAATGACATCAGTTTGAGTATTAAGGTGCTTCTGATTCGGGCCCTGGTCTTTCTGATCACTTGCTGTGCATCTGAAAGCTAGGCTATAAATAAAGGTGACAGAATAATAATTGATGCCTTTGAGGTTTGGTGTTGGAGAAGAGCACTGAGCATCCCTTCGACTGGCAAATAAATAAATACATAAATACATAAGTAAGTATTGTAGAGGATGCAGCCAGAGTGCTTTTTAGTAACAAGGATGATGAGGCTTTGCCTCACATATTTTGAGCATGTTGCTAGGAGAGGTTATTATTTGGAGAGGGACACGATGCTTGGAAAGGTTGATAGTAAAGGATCAGGTGAATTGACAACATGACTGCAGCAACAGACTCAGACACGTCAGGAAGTTTGAGGATGGCATAGGATAGGTCAGGGTTCAGATCTGTTGTTTATTGGGTCACCATGGGTCATATTCAACTCAACCACATCTAACAACAACTTTTAACTCTCCGAAATTCATGGACTTTGTATGTGAAAGATGCAGTCACCATGTTATAAAAAATGGCAAATCAATGGCTAGTCCAAAATATCTCCTCCCCCTGTGAGACAGCACTGCTGTGTAGGGTCTCTAGGAGTTGCATTTGATTTTTAGGTTAGATGAGCAGTTATAACTGAAAGAAAGAAAAAAAAACCCCACACAAAACAAAACAACAAACCCTCAAAAAAACATAAAACCACTTCTTTTCAATTCATTTTAACTATTTTTTTTCTGTAACAGAATATTATTTATTCAAATGCCACAAATACTTTTATGGTGTTACTACTTGACCTGAATACTCAACTTCTTTCTGGCTCACTTAGAATTTTCTAAGGTATCTAGACTTGCCCATAGCAACACATCTCCTGATCCCTTGACTGCAGGTACCAGGGATTTTCGTTTGTATCCAAGTAAGATGAAATTCTTAACAATCTCAAAGTTCTCTCCATCTATCATGATGTGGCTTGCCAGTTCAGTGGTAATGACATTTGTCTCCTTGATGTTAAGATACAATCTATATTGAGGACTGTAATCCTTCATCTTCTGCAGCAGGTGTTTCAAGTCCTTTTCACCTTCAGCAAGCAAGGTTGTGTCATCTGCATAATGCAGCTGTTGACTAGTCTTTCTACTCTGATGCCACATTCTTAATCAGTGGCCAAATTGACTGTTAGGGACCTCTCGAAATTACTGAAGAGAAATGATGCCAGTTTGAGGACTGAGGTGAACCAGGTTCACCATGAATTTTTTTCCAAGCACATGCTTTGTGTATGAGAGCTAGACAATGAATGAAGATGACAGAAGAACAATTGATGTTTTGAGTTGTGGTTTTGGAGAAAAACATTGATTTCCTATGGACTGTCTGGAGAAGAAACAGAGGTTTTCTTGAAAAAGTACAACTAATGTACTTCTTAAAGAAAAGATGGCAAAACTTCGATGCACATGCCTGGGGCATTTCTCTAGGAGAAACTCTCCATTGAAAAGGAACATTATGCTGGGACAGTGGAGAGTCAACAAGGAAATATAGATTCTCAATGCGATGGATTGACTTGTTGAGAGCACCAAAGGGCTCAAATGTATCAGAGATGGTTACCATGGCATAGGATAAGACAGGGTTCAGATCGCTTGTTCACGGGTTTTTATGAGTTGTACTCAACATGACAGCACCTAACAACAATTGTAAGATGTCATCCTCAGTGTTCACCTAATTATGAAAAATGAGACATAGTTATTGTTGTTTATCATAAGTATTTAAATTGGTAAAATAAATTATAATTTCATCTATTCTCTTACCTTCTATAATTTTGATGAACAAACTCTAGGGGTTTTGCTTGTTCCCCCCCTTTTTTGAACATAAACACTTTCTAAATATATCATTATTTCTAGTAGGTTCTACCCACCCACCTGTTTTCTCATCATTAAATTGAGGCAATGCACACCATCGAAAATTATACCATAGGTAATGAAACAATTAACTATTTAAGTCACTACATATTTTTCCCCAATATAAGAACTAATTATTTTAAGAATCGTTTGGTATATGAAGAACCACAGTCATAACTGAAGCTAAAAATGCTCTGTAAAAGTTAAATGGGCAAACTTTACTAAGTGAGACGAGAGAAACAGTGGCTTTAATATGCTAAAGAATGTGTGAAAAGTCACACAAGTAGTAATTAGCAAATCTAGGATTTGAATCAAGTTTCTCATTAAAGTCCAAGTTCTTGTCATTTGGCTACCTTTAGACGCAAAATGTTGAGTTTCACTTTTCTCCAAAAGTCCCTCAGTGCATGGAGAAAAGTTATTTTAACCAGTATTATCCTCAGGGATCTGGTAGACTTGGGTCGAATCCTCAATTCCACACCTGATTTTCTTCAAAAAATCCCTTCACCATTTCAGAATTCACGTGTTTTGAGCATTCAGAGTTCATTCAGAAGCTAGACTTGGGCTGATTTGTCGCCTTCTTTGTTATCAGTTCCTATTGATCTAGATCCAAAACCTGATGGCAATTTAAAAACTAAAATAACAATATGCCTTCAAAATATTAGGATTAGTAATTTTACTTACTTCTTGGAGGAAGACATAATTTTTTTGCTGTCCTTTCTTTCGGTTTTTTATTGTTCCCTTATACATTATTCTCCACACAGTTCTAGCCACTTAGGCTGCTTAAATGAATGCAAAAGCAGCTTATAAAAACCCTGCTCTTATCCTTTGCACACAGAACAAATAGCTTTCATTTAAACACCATGTGGATACAAGCTTCTCAGATCTGCAGAGACATTATAAGGGGACTACTATATATTTCTTTAGTCTGAAGTCTACTGTCCTTCAGGCTTCACCACGTTCTTCCATGAACTTGGGAACAGTTGCAGAGGAGCATAGACTCTTTTGTTACTGCTCTCCTCTCAGATTTTCTCCTACCTTGTTGCTATAATATTTTGTACTTTATTCTCAGAAACTGCCTTCTTATTATAAATGTTTAGGTGAATCACTATACTGACATTGACTCAAGGATGCATAGGTATGTACTTGCAATAAGACCAATGTTTAAACAATCAATAGAACCAACGCTAACATTTTTAAGTGAGCCCTTAAGGAAGCATCCTATCTATTTTCGGCTGCACTTTTAACATCGGAATAATATTCTTGTGAAACTTTCATAGCCATAGGAAATTATTTGTCAAGGGATATCTGATAATAGAACAAGCAAGGCATAAGTCAAACACAAGAGAGGAAATATATACTCAGTTTAAGGATACAAAAGATTATTGACATAAATTTATTTTAGCTAGACTTTTTCCCACTTACTTAGAAGCACACAAAGCTATTTAGAAGAGAGTGTGGTACGGAGTGCTACTAGATGAAAGCATTATAAGGTATTAAAACAAAATTTCTTAATATAGTTTAATTTCTTGAGATTTTTTTAAATAAGAATATTGCCAAAAATTGTGCACAGGCAATAACTATTCTGTGTTGCTTTCTGAAATATTTCAGTTCCATATTCATATGATAAACTACTAGGTGATAAATGATTTTTATTATTTTTATTTTAACCTCATATTTAATGACACAAAAAATATAAGTGAATCTGAAGTGATAGTATGATGCATTACTAGAAGACAATCTACTAAAAATATCCGCAAGGGTGCTGTGTAAAAATGCTTAATAACCTAGCTTTCTTTGAGTCATGTTATGTATACCATTTTTCTTAATTTTCTTTTATGTGCACATGAATGTTGTTCTTTCCTTTATTTTCCACTCTCTCTGGTGAAGGTAACAAATAAACTGGCAAGATCACTTCACAATGTCAGACACATTTAAAAATGTCCTATTCTAATGCTTTAAGAAAGCTGATAGGACACATTAGAGTAATATGGTAGGAATGTACATTATCAGTTCCTTGAATTGCCTTTGAATCCCTTCTCAATTCAAATATTCTAATAGAATAAGCACTTAGTCAGGGAATGATAGCCTATATAACAATGTATAATCTAATTATCCCAATGTTTTCTGCTGTTGTATGCCTTTAACTAGATTCTCACCTGACTTGTATCTGCCATTTGATCTTTTCCACATGTCTTGTCACTATAGGTCTTTACTTGCTGTTCTTACTTTTTTTAACATTCAATTATTTTTAATTTTTTTCATAGCTTTATGAGTATAACCTCAAGACTCATAATCAGATTCTCTGTTTCATCATATCTCAAGGATCCTTATTTGTACAAGACAAGAATTTGCCAAATATTCAATAAACACTGGGATTCACTTCAAATTGCTATCTATTTATAATTTTTAGAGCACTTATTAGCATTGCATACAACATGTTGCTCCATATGTCTTTAATGTGTAATGTCTTTTTAAGGATTAATCAAGGGTTATCAGTCTTTTTCATGTGGAGTCCCAAGAGTATTCTTCAAACTTTCATTATGGGACTCTTGTCTGAGACGTTATTGTCAAATTTTTGTTCCCAGATGGTAGGTTCTCTTTTCACCCTGTTGGAAAAAGTTTTTGATGCACACAGGGACAAGATCCCATTTATCATTTTTATCCTCTTCAGATTGTGTACTTCTAGCTGTATTTGGAAGTCTCTTTATACCGTAGATGAAGGCTTCTAAGCTTGATCCCAGTTTGACTCTTAAGAACTTTATAGTTTTGGGCTTTACTCTCAGGTCTCTGACCCACCTTGAGTTGATTTTTGTGTATGGGGTGAGATGTGTTTCAGCTTTCTGCAGGTGGAAGTCCAGTTTTGCCAGTATAATTTGCTGAAGAAGTTGTCATTTTCCCATTTGATAGCTTTGATTTCCTTGTCAAATATCAGTTGACCATAGCTGGGTCTATTTCTGGGTTTTCAATTCTGTTCTATTGGTCTATGTTCCTGTGACTGTACCAGTACCATGCTGTTTTGGTTACTACTGGTATGTAGTAGGTTTTGAGGTCAGGGAGTGCTATGTCTCCCACTTCATTTTTGTTTATTTTGTGCATGGAAAAAGTAAAAGTCAAATTGAAAGAGTTCTGTCCTGAGAATTAAAGTACTACAATCATAAAAAATGGATATAAGTAAATAAATGAAGATTTACATAAATGATTTCTAGAATCTATTAAAATAAATTCCTAACGGGTAGGGAAACATCTCATAGGGTAGGTATGAGTTGCCTATCACTCAATGGCACTTAAAAGCAACAACAATGATAATATAGAGAAAACTCTGTTGACCTACTAGATAAAAAATTATGCTACCAAGTCGAAGGTGGGTGATTTTAATCTTTGGTCCTTAGGCCTGGTTTTAATTGCTTTTAGTCAAGCATTCTTCTTAGTGGTATAGCTCTGGTCTGTCCATTTGCTGTACAGAGGTAACTAGTGGTTGCTGTGATGCTAAACATTGTAACACTGATGAGTCAAATGAAATAATGGTTACCGTTGGTGGACAGTGTTTGGTGGAACTCTCCAATCAAAACTAGCTTGGAAGCAGGAGTGACATCCACTTCTGAAATAGCTTACCTCCTGAAACTGTTTGAACTTGGAGAAACATTGAAAGTTATACATGTGTTCATATCTTTCATTCATAGGGTCACCATGAGTCGTCTAGGACTAGATGGCATTTAGCTACAAGAACATTAAAATAAATAAGTGGCATCCACTTCCTAAACAACATGCCTCTGGAAACTCTATGAACTTTGAGAAATGTTAGTTATTTATAGGCTTCAGGTCTTTTGTTCATGCTATGAGTTATGCTTGATTTGGTGGCAATCAATAACAACATACACACATTGTATGATATGTATATAATAATCTAAAAATTCCTAGTGGCATAGTACATAACATGTCAGGTTACTAATAGAAAGATTGGTTCCATGTAAGAAAAGCAGAAAATCTCCTGTAAATTTTTATTGCTTCAGAAACCTGATGGAGGGCCATTAGTAGTCAAATTCAATTTGAACAAAATTAATTTTGTGTAATAAACTATGAAAATTAAAGAACCTATTATCTTTTAATAGCATAAATTTATAAACTCTGTCTTTTAAAACTTATTCCAAACTTATTTTATTAAAATGTGGTTGTTGGCATTATGTGTCTTTCAGTTGTTACAGACACATAAGTGACCTTCCAGTGGTTTTTCTTGACTCATATCATATGGGAGGAGATTGCTCATTTTTCTCCCAAGGAGCAGGTAGCAGGCTTGAATTGTGTGAGTTTAGAATAACAGTGAAACTTTTAACAAAAAGGCAACAGAGCTCTACAAACCTCACAAAACAATGGGCTTGACATTTTCTTTGAGATTTGTTTGCAGGATTTCATACAAATTCAGAAAGCGAAATATGATGATAAAACTAAAGAAGGGCAAAACAATCATATAATCTGCAGTGAATTGCTCTTTTTTAGGTTCAAAGAAATCACTTATTTAGTGACTGTATTTTTCAGTTGTCCCTCCTTTTAATCTCAAGCTTTAAAAACTGCTAATGTGGAGTAAATAAAGCAATAAAATATAGGTGCAGCAACCAGATCTTAACAGAGTCTTAATATGTTAAAGACTGATAAAATTCTGACCCAGACTCTTCTGACCACCAGGGAGACAACTCAGTTGCAAGGCTTTAGACTAGTGATACCCAATCTACTCCTATAAAATATTTCTTCCAATATGTGGCTTCCTGTTTTGAACACAGTCACATTAAAATAAACCACATTCAATGGTCAGACATGTGGGTTGATGTATGCCAACTTCAGCTTAACAAGTAATTCTGATTTATGGGTATTAAACAAAATCTATTTGCAGCTGTGTAATGAATGTTTTGCAGAGACTATTTTTACATACATAATATGTCATTTTCCAGAGTGAAAGGAACAAATTTTTCCTTGAAAAGCAAAGGAGATGCTTTATTTTATATGAGTTTTCCTATTGTCTTTTGAGTAGTGAATACATTTTTTAATTATGTTTTCCTGGATAAGTGAAGAAGAAAAAATACTAACATAAAATGGAGAGGGGACCCTCTGCAAATTCCACCAGGGCCTTTAATCTCCTTATTTTGAAAGTCTTTATATTATAGGGAAATTTACTTTCTAAGTGATTTGAAAACATAAATTTCAGAGTCTGTAATTGCACTTAAACATTTGTAGGTTTAACTATATAATTAAAATACATTTATGTATCATGATCATATACACAAATATGATTTTAGGGGCTATCAACTTGATTCTGGCTTACAACAACCTGTTCCTACTGCCAATCCTATGCTATCCTCACAATATTTGCTATGCCTAAGCCCGTTGCTTCAGCTATTGGTCATTTCTCTTTGAGGGAGTTTGTTTCTTCTTTAGAATTGACTTTCTGCTTTACCAGCAGACTGGTTCCTTTGATAACAAACTCAAAGTACATGAGATGAAGTCCAAATAGCCTCACTTCTGAGATGCGTTCTGGCTACACTTTCTCCAAGTCAAATGTACTTGTTCTTTTTTGCAGTTCATGGTGTATTAAATATTGTTGACAGCACAATTCAAAGGTATAAATAGTCCTTTCTTTTTTTTTAAACTTCTTTATCAACTTTCACATGAGTATAAGGCATTTGAAAATAAATACCTTCTCTTGGGTCGAGTGCATGTTCAATGTTGCATCCTTGTTTTTTGCACTTTAAAATAGGTTCTTAGCAGCAGATACACTCATCACAATACAGATTTTTTAAATTTTTTTTATTGACTGCTGCTTCTTTTGGATCCATGTAAAATAAAATCTTTGACAACCTCTATCACACACACATATACTCACAGGAATGTTCTATTACAATCAATATTGGAAACCTTTAGTAATACAGAATATTACTAAATATTTGGTGCATGTGCAAAGTAAATACAAAGCCTAAAGCAATATCAAGTATAGTCACTACTTAAATTAAGAAATAATACCTTATATAAATTTCACAAAAAACATTCTTTTTTCTTATATCCACTAGATAAATAACTCAAATCATTATTATAAAGTTGGAATCAACTTGTAACTGACTCTCCATTGGGTTTTGCTGTTGTTATGTACTATCGAGTCAGAACCAACCCACAAAAGATGAGCGCTTTCCTCCCGTGTGTTTTATTTTTGGGGAGAGCAAACCAGACAGGAGGAAAGCGCTCATCTTTTGCTAGAATAGCTGATGGATTCCAACTGCATGCCTCTGAGTTGGCAGAACAGTCCCTTGATACCAATCCACCAGAACTCCCTCCAATGGGCTTCAAAGACAGTAAATTACCTGGGAAGAAATTATTTGTCTTTTTACCACAAAGCTACTGATGGATTCCTACTTCCAGAACTGCTTCAACAAGTACAAACCATCATGAGATTTTCCTGTTTATCTATGTATGTGTTGCTTTACTATATATTAAAATATCTCTAGCTACAATAGATTTCATTTTTATCATATTTCAATGCATAATTATGCTATGTGTTTATTAGACTTTTTAATTCTTTTTATTATTAGTATTAGGTATTCAAGAGTTACTCATCTTGGAGGCAACTACCATTTATTAATATTAAATTCCGCATTACATGCCATTTTGTAAAAAATATATCCTCCTCTTTTTTACCAATATGACTAGGTTCCAAAGATCGTTTTTGTTGTGCAAAACTTTCAAAGGTAAAAATGGGAGATGGTCATGTCAGATTACAAAACAGAGAATGAGAACATCATTACATAATTGCCAAATTGCATCAATATAAGAACGAACTGGGGAGGAGGGTGGAGAAAACAGTGCAACAATGAATGAATGAAAACCCAAAATCTCTGTAAATGTTCATTAAAACTAATAAAATTTAATAATAATAATAAAAAAATAAGAGTCAAATCACTGAGAATCATAACTTAGTCAACTGACACAAACTTAACAATCTTTGTCAGTATTACTCTTACCACACACCTTAGTTTTAAGTCTAGTTACTCTCAGTTACTTCCTATATATGCTTCTGAAAGTTGAAAAATGAATAAGGAAGACAAAAGAAGAGTCTGTGCCTCTGAATTGTGGTGTTGGCAGAGTATTAAATATACTATCGGGTGCCAAAGGAACAAACAAATCTGTCTTGAAAGAAGAACAATCAGAGTACTCTTTAAAGGCAAGGATGGTGAAACTTCATCTCACTAAGCCTGAGCATATTTTCAAGAGGAACCAGCCCTTGGAGAGAAACATCATCATGGCAAAGTTGGAGTTTCAAATAAAGAGAGCACTATCCTCAGTGAGATGGATTGACAGAGTGGCTACTACAATAGATGGTGCAAGTGTATGGAAACTCAAAGGCACTTAAAAATGCAACAGAATAGGGATTATGTTTTTAAAACACTACATTGACTTTGAGATTTATAATCTAGCTTCATATTTTATTTCACAAATTAAATTGGATTTTTTTCTTACATACTTAAAATTCATTATACATGAAAATAAAAAATAATACAGTATTAAATTTTTGAGATCACATTTTAAGTGAGAATTTTATACTTTATCATCATCAGATATAAATCTTAATTCCTAATTTTTAATTTTACATTTTTATATTAATTTGCCATGTGTTTTTTAGATATACAGTTTACAAATTTAATGAAGAGAGATACTACTTCTGATCTGTATTTTTTAAAGTTTTATTTTCATAATTTCAGGGTTTTTTCCAATTTAAGTGTTTAAAACATGAACTTTTAAGATTATTTCTTTTTATATTTATGTTGGCTTAATTTCTTTATCACAATTAATAGAAATCATTTAGCCCATATAAAAGCACAGATGTTGCTATTACATTACAGAAAAGAAATTTAGCAGAACTCTGTTAAACTCCTTAAGGAGTAATACTGTCAACCCAAATCCATGCAGTGTGAATCCACCACCTGCTTTGTGGATGAAACTGGGAAGTCCCCTTTCATGCAATTTACAGCCATTGAAAGCCTGTTAGGGGTTCATTTATGAGTTGTTTCTGACTCAGTGGCAAGGAGTTGCTGTTTTCTGTACTTTAATCTCTCCTTTCTCTACTTGTCAGAAGTGACTATATTTTGGAAAATGACCTCATCTTGGAAAACAGGAGAGTCAACAGAAGAGAGGAAGACTTTGAATGAGATGAATTGACATAATGACAGTGAAAAAGACCTTTTTTTAAAAATAAATACTGGTTTATATAAAATTTGAATACACTGTTTTTCAAGCAGAATCTTTCCTATTTCCTTCACCAGCTCTCTCTATCAAATTGTGCCACCCTATGATTAACCCACCTACCCCCCATCCTCATCCCTTTGCTTCCACCCTCACCTCCTATTGGATCCCCATACTCATTCTAGAATAATAGTTTTAGACAGTATTTGTCCTCATGACATTGAGTTAGTTCCCTAAGCATAATGCTCTCCAGTCCTTCCCAACTTAGGTTTGTGGTTGTTGCTGTGGTTATGTGCCATCGAGTCATTTGCGACTCATAGCGACCTGATGATGTACAAGAGCTCTAAATGGTGTTCTATCCTGTGCCAACCTAGCCATCTCAAACATACTTATTCCGACCGCTCCAGTAACAGAATCGATCCATCTCATCCAAGGTCTTCCTCTCCTTCGCCGCCCCTCCACTGTGCCAAACATGATGTCCCTCTCCAAGGACTAGTCTCTCCTTGCAACATGCCCAAAGTATGTCAGATGAAGCTTCAGAGTCCTTGACTCCAAGGAGCATTCTGGCTTCACCTTCTCCAGGACAAACCTGTTTGTTCTCCTAGCAGTCCATGGTATATTTAACACTCTTCTCCAGCACCAAAGCTCAAAGGTACCAATCCTCTTTATATCAACCCTATTCACTGTCCAACTCTCTGATACATAGCACGTAATTGTGAAGACTATAGCCCGGATCAGGTGCACCTTAGTCTCCCACCTGACATCATTGCCCTTCAGTACTCTTGAGAGGTCCCTCACGGCCGACTTTCCAAATGCAATTTGTCTCTTGATTTCCTGTCTGCTAAAACTGTTAACTACCTCAATCTCTTCACCATCCATACTGATGCTGCGAATTGGCCCAGTGGTGAGAATATTTGTTTTCTTGATGTTGAGCTTCAATCCATATAAGAGGCTGCAGTCCTTGTCCTTCTGCAGCCAGCGCTTCAGGTCCTCCTCAGTTTCAGCAAGTAGAGTTGTGTCATCTGTATAACGTAGGTTGTTAATGACTCTTCCACCAATCCTGATGCCACATTCCTCTTCGTACAGCCCAGCATCTCTGATTATCTGTTCTGCATACAGATTGAAAAGGTATGGAGACAGAATACATCCCTGATGAAACCCCTTCTTGATTTTGAACCATGTAGTGTCTCCTTGCTCTGTTCTGATGACTACCTCTTGGTCCAAAAACAGGTTTCACATTAGCACAATCAAATGTTCTATGATTCCCAATTCTTCTCAGAGTCAGCCACAGCTTGTTGTGATCCACACAGTCAAAAGCCTTTGCATAGTCAACGAAGCACAGATAGACATTCTTCTGGTAGTCTTTGCTTTCTGCCAAGATCCATCTAACATTAGCTATAGTAATTTTAAAATCATTGCTTCTACATGCTGCATAGTATTCTATTGTGTGAATGTACTATAATTTCTCAGTTGTTCAATTGTGTTTGGACATCTGGACTGTTTTCATGTTTTTGCAATGATGAATATCCCTATTGAGGCTTTTAAATACACCAGAACGTATGAGATGCTTTAAAATTGAGTAAAGTTCCAGTCTGTTGTACAGAGGGTCCTTACGAGTTTTAGTCAGCTATGATGTGCCTTACAACAACTACACTGTAAAAGTTCTAAAACAAAAAATCATATTAAGAAATATCTAAAAGAATAAAATAAATTGTTGAGAATATGATCAAATATATGCTGTTTAACAAATCATTTAAGCTCTCATAAAATACACGTTGTTCATATAAGTCATTTAAGTTTCATGGGTTTACTGTAATACTAAAATACTTACTTTCTAATAGAGTCATGCTTATAAATAAGGACTTTTCAATATGATTATTCTTCACATTTATGTATCAACCAGTAAGGCAAAAGGTTTAGAAATTAAGCATTTCTACTAACAAATATAGTCTGAAATTTATTACACATGCAGCAATTTGTATTAGCAATTACTAGTGGATTGAAGCAAGGTGAAATGTTGACAATTTCAATCTTTTCTCCATCTCTCATGATGTTGCCTACCAGTAAAGTGGTAAAAATCTTTGGCTTTTTGATGTTGAGACATACTCCTTATTGAAAGGCGTGTTCTTTGATTGTCTGCAACACGTGCTGAAAGTCTTCTTCACTTTCGGCAAAGTAGAGTCATCTTCATAAAGCAGTTTATTGGTATATCTTCCTACGATCTCTACATGACATTCTTCTTCACACAGCTCAATCTTTTGAATAATTTGTTCAGTATGCAGATTGAATAGCATGGAGAGAGATTACAACTCTGACACACCCTCTTCTTCATTTTAAACCATGTGGTGTTCCCTTTCTCTGTTTTCATAATAACCTTTGGGTTAGGTATAGTTTTCACATGGACACAGTTAAGTGCTCTGGGATCTCATTCTTCTCAATGTTAGCCATAAGTTGTTATGAACCACACAGTAAGATGCTTTTTTTATAGTCAATAAAACATAGACATTCCTCTTGCATTCTTTACTTTCATCCAAGATTCATCTGACATCAGCAGGGTTAACCCTAATGCCAAGGCCACTTCTAAATCCTGCTTGAAATTCTGAGTTTTTTATCTGTGCAGTGTCCCAAACATTTTTAAATGATCTTTGGCAGGATTTTGCTTGCATATGATATTAATTGTGTTATTCGATGGTTTCCACATTCTGTTGGATCATCTTTCTTGGGAATGGGAACAAATATGGAATTCATCCAATGAATTGACTGGAAAGCCGTCCTCCAAACTTTCTGGAATAGACTAGTGAGCACATTCAGGGCTGCATATGTTAACTGAAACAAATAAATTTATATCCAATCAATTCCAATGGCCTTATTTTGTGTGAATGTTTTCAGTGCAGATTCTACTCTATCCTTCATTACCATTAGTTCCTGCTTATATGGTTATTTGTTGTTGTTGTTGTTACGTGTCATCAAGTCTTTTGGGACTCATAGCGACCCTATGTACAATATTTCTGATGTTCTTGATATCCTCCCATAGCTCATCTGGTCTTAGCTCATTAGTGTTCAAAGCCTCAAACCTGTTCCAGAGATGGTTTTGAAATTCAGGTTAGATATATTTAAGGTCAAATTTGGTTCCATAGATTTTATTTACTTTTCCTTAGCTTCAGCTTGAACTTGCATATTAATACTTGGTGGTCTGTACCACAACCAGCAGCTGGCCTAATTTTCACAGCTGATACTGAGTTTCTCCAGCGATTCTTTTTATAATGTAATCGATCTGATTCCTATGCATACCATCAGGTGAAATCTGTGTGTATAGCCTGCATTTATATTTCTATATATAAAAAGTCTTTGTAATGAATAAATCGTTGGTTCTGCAAAATTCTATCATTTTCTCTCAGCTTCATTTCTGTCTCCAAGTTCATGTTTTTCAACTACTGATCCTTCTTTTGCATTCCAGCCACCCATATTATTAACGCATCTTGATTGCATCTTCGATCCATTTCTTAATGCAAAAGTTCATAGAAGTCTTCTTCTTCCACTTCTTTGGCTTTAATTGTTGATGCATATATTTGAATGATATGGTATTAACTGAGCTTCTTTGTATGTGTATGGATATTATCCTGTGACTCACAAAATTGTATTTCAAGATGTATCTAAAAATTATTTTTTTACTATGAAAGAAACCCCATTTTTACTCACCTGGCTAGGAGTCACAAGCAACTCGATGACACATAATAAAACAGCAACATAATATTTCTAAAGTGAAAAACATTCTCATCATTTATTTAACTTAAAATATCTAAATTCTCTATGCACCAGAGGTTCTAACCTCACATAAAGATCAGATTGTTGTTGCTATTGTTGTTTTAATGTGCTCTTGATTTACAACCAAGTCAGAGCTGACCCTTCAGCATGAAATCTCAATGGAGGAGATTGTCCATCACCTATGGAGCAGCTGGTGGGTTCAAAATGCGTGCCTTTATGTTGGTCTTGCAGCCCTTTGCTGATAGATTGCACAGAGATAAAATTAGAAAGAAAAAGTTTATGTCTTTACTGATAAAGTAAGTAAAAATGTCAAAATGTTCTAGTCCTTTGGATTGTGTCATCTGCATAATTCAGGCTGTTGATGAGTCTTCATCCAATCCTGATGCCATATTCCTCCTCATATAGATTAGACTCCCATATGATCTGTCCTGCATAAAATGTTCTGCATGAAAAGTTATGGAGACAGGACACATGTTTGGTGTACACTCTTTCTGATTTTGAACCATTTAGTGTCTCCTTGCTCTGTTCTGATGACTGCCTCCTGGTCCAAGTATAGGTTTCACATAAGCACAATCAAATATCTGTGTTTCCCATTCTTCTCAGAATCAGCTACATTTATTGTGATCCACAGAGTCAAACACCTTGGCATGGTCAATGAAACACAGGTAGACATTCCTCTGGTTTCAACCAAGATCCATCTAACATTAGCTATAATATCCCTAGTACCATGGCCTTGTCTAAGCCTAGCCTGTACATCTGGAAGTTCTCTGTTGTACTGCTCCAGTCATTTTTGGAAAATTTTAGCAGAATCTTGCTTGCAAATGATATTAATGATATTGTTCAATAATTTCCTCACTCTGTCAGGTCACCTTTCTTTGGAATGGGAACAAATATAGATCTCTTCCAGTCAGTTGGCCAGGTTTGTCTTCCAGATTCCTTGGCACAACTTAGCATATCCAGGGCAGTATCTGTTTGTTGGAATATATAAATTGGTATGCTGTCAATTTCTGGAGCCTTGTTTTTTGCCAATTCTTTCAGAGCAGCTTGAACTTTATCACCACAGGTTCTTCTTCAGATATTGTTTTATGAAATTCTTCTGTCAGCCAATTCCTGCTGCTACATTGACTCTGTATACTCCTTTCATCTACTTTTAATTCTTCCTGGATCACTTGATATTCTGCCCAAAGCATCCTTAAGTGCAAATGACACTTGGAGACACTGAGGAGGACCTGAAGTGCTTGATGTGGAAGATCAAGGACTACAACCTTTAATATCAACCTCAAGAAAACAAAGATACTTACAACTGGACCAATTGGCAGCATCATGAGATAGTGAAGAGTTTGAGATTGTTAACAACTTCAGTTTGCTTGGCTTCACAATCAACACCCTTGCTACCGACAGCCAGGAAATCAAGAGACAAATTGCAGTAGGATAGTCAGTTGTCAAGGACATCCCCAGAGTACCAAAGAGCAACGATGTCAGTCTGGAGACTCAGCTGCACCTGATCCAGACCACAGTCTTTGCAATTGCTTATTATGCATCAGAGAACTGGACAACATTGACAGGGATGATAGAAAAAGAATTGATACTTTTGAGTTGTGGTGCTGGAGAAGAATGTCGAATATACCACAGATGACCAGGAAAACTTATTTGTTTGTCCTAGTGAGGGTGAAGTCACACTGCTCCTTGGATACAGGGATTCCGAGGCTTCATCCGGTGTACTTTGGACATGTTGCAAGGAAAGACCCGTCTTCGTAGAGGGATATAATGCTTGGAAAGGTGGAGGGATGAAAAAAGAGAAGGAGATCATCGATGAGATGGATTGATACTGTGACTGGTATAATATGGGTGGGTGTGTTAGAGACAATGAAGTTGGGAGTGGATTGAGCAGATTTCAGGGCACTCGTACAATTGACTCAACGGCACATAAAAACAACAACTAGTCCTATAATATTTAAACTTCTTTATACTCCTGAAACTATGACTCATGGACCTTCTTTAAACCTGGAATAGATTGCATCCTCATGGATCAGATTACAGTAAATAATAATAGGTGTATTATCCAGTCAAATACTAAATAAACACTATGGTGGCCTAGTGTTAATAGCCTGCGCTGCAATCCCAAGTACGAGTTGTTCGAATTCACCAGCTGCTCCATGAGAGAAAGATGGACAATCTCCTCTCCTGCGATTGACTGCCTCTAAAAATCATCTGGAGGGACTGCTATGGGTTAGTTCCTACTAGCCCGTACTCAACAACTGGATCAGTGAATGATAATCTTGGGAAATTTACCTTAGAACAATCCATCATATGAAGTAAAAACTGCAATATTTTCTTGGTGATATTATTAGAAAGGAAGAAGGTCTAGATAAATAAAAATAAGTGCTTGGAAAAAGTGCTATTAAATTGTTGAAATGGCTTCAGCAGAAAGGATTTGCATTTTTTGCTCAGAGTGCTGGTTTGTAAGGGATGGACTAATCAGAAACGGACTCTCTAAAATTGGGTTACTAAGTCATGAGTCATGAAGTAGCTGGGTTAAAATCTTTCATGATTGTAGCTATTAGTAAAATAGTTATGAAGGGAATGTTAATTCTTCAAATACAAGGATTATTGGCTAGAAAAACCATGGGGCGGTCTGTGATGTCATAGGTTTGTTCAAAAATTACTTTCATAGCCATTGAGTTTGACTTTGCTTCATGGATGGTTGTTGTTATGCATCACCAAGTCGCCTACAACTCATGGTGACCTATGCATAATATTTCTGAACCCTGTCCTGCCCTAAGCAAATCTCACTGTTCTCTTGGCAGTCCATGGTATGTTTGACACTCTTCTCCAT
Source organism: Elephantulus edwardii (assembly GCF_000299155.1). Classification (NCBI taxonomy): domain Eukaryota; kingdom Metazoa; phylum Chordata; class Mammalia; order Macroscelidea; family Macroscelididae; genus Elephantulus; species Elephantulus edwardii. Next base: position 9,977,856 of record NW_006399824.1, on the reverse strand, counting down.
TACAATAACTCAAAGGTATCAATTATTCTATCATGCTTTTTCATTGTCAGGCTTTTAGATCCATAGCTGGTAATTTTGAAGGCCATGGCCTGGATCAAGTGCACTTTAGTTTCTAGGCTAACATCTTTGCACTTTCAGTACTCTGGAGAGGACCCTGACAGCAGACTTTCTTAATCTAATTTATCTTTTTATTTCTTGGCTGTCAATTCAGGGAATGTTAACTGTGGACCTGAGAAAGGTGACATGGTTGTCAATCTCAATCTTTTCTCCATATCTCATGGTGCTGCCAGTTGACCCAGTAGTCATGAAAATGGGGTTTGTTGATCTCTTTATAAGGACTTCAACTAGTTTTGGCATTAAATTGAGTGAATTAATCAGGAGAAGTTGAGAATCTCACCACGAGCAAACAAGAAGGAGAGAATGCAGCATCTGAGTTCTTTGAGACCACATATTCCCATGCCAATCAAACTGGGGCCTATTGGAAACAGCAGCCACAGTGAGAAAAAGTGACCTGAAAGAGATAGACTGAACCTTAGAATTGCTACCCCACAGAACCAGAGCTAGGATTCCTCACCGAATTTGTTTGAGGACTTGGTAGGAGACTTCTTAATTGGCAGGACTAAGAGCTTTGTAACACTGGGCTAAAGCTGCAAGGCTGAAGGTTGAAATACCTACAAGTACATTTTGGAACTAGTCCTGACTAAAGGAATGTTATTATTTCCAATCTGAAATCAGCCTTTTGAATTCTCCATTAAGCCACATAAGCATAAAAAAAATTAGCCCAAGAAGTGTGTAAGAAGAAATAAAACATACATCCACAATATACAGAAACCATCATATAAAACAAAATGTACATGAATTAAACTATATAGGAATAATTGTATAAATATGAATGATGGTATATTTTTTTAAAAGTAATTGCAGTGAAGAAATAAAGAACTCTCATAAGTCAAAATAAAGATTTCAGGAAAACTAATTTTTCTAGAAAATTCCAGCCCACATCACAACAAAAATAAAAGGAAAATAAAAGACAAATACAATAAAAATATAAAGAGATATTATTGTGATTATGTGTCATCTAGTTTCCTAGGATACATAACAACTCTATTAATAGATATACAAAGGAATAGCTGATAAAATGTGTTGCAATAATTTACCTTATATGTAAAACATTCATAAATTATAACTCTGTATGTTAAGTATCATTAAAACAGGAATAAAATATTATATATAATTGAAATGTAAGGAGAAACTGTCAATCTATATTTGAAAAAACACAGCCAGTGGGAACCTTATCAATAACAGGAATTTCTTAAATGTTGTTGTTGTTATGTACTGTTGAGTTGTCTGCCAATAATAGCGACCCTGGGTACAACAGCCCTAAACCCTGATCTATCTAGTGCCAATCTTATTGCCTCAGACACACCTACCGTCATTACCCCAGTGATGGAATCAATGTGCTGTCCCTCCACTCTCCCAAGCATGATGGCCCTCTCCAAGGACTGGTCCCTCCTTGTAACATGTCCAGAGTATGTCAGACGAAGCTTCATAATCATGGCCTCCAAGGAGTAGCCTGGTGTAACCCTCTCCCGCATGAACCTGTTTGTTCTCCTAGTACTCCATGGTATATTCAATACTCTAGTCCAGCACCACAGCTCAAAGGCATCAATTCTCCTTCTATCATCCCTATTCATTGTCCAGCTCACTGATGATGAATTATATGATGTAACCTTGGAAAATATGCTCCTCAGATGGAAGGCAATAAAAAACGACTGGACTGAGGATGAGCTGCATCTACAAGGGAAAGTTGACTGTAATGACATGAGTGGAGTAAAGCTTCTAGAAATGTCATTTGCTAATGTGACACAAGTCAAAATGAGAAGAAATACTACAAATATGCATTAACAATAAGCAAAATAAGTAAAAATATGGATCTAGGAAAAAAGTTGTTTACATGAAATGAAACAATAAAAGATCAATTATCCGAGGTGTTGTGCTTGTTGTTGTTGTTTACTAATTTAAAGTCAAAACTGACTCTCAGTCTCTTTCTATAGAATTTTCAGAGGCTGTGCATCACACAGGACAATATTCTTCATCTTTCTTCCATGGAACAGGTCCTGGAGTTTAACACCTTGCCTTTGAGTTTAGTGTGCAACTCTTTACCCACTAGGTCCCCATTGCTCCCTTCCTAGGCATTTATCAGCTAAAATGAACTTTTTTTTTCAAGTAGGCAAACATACAGTATCTTGTGATGAAAATAAAAATTTATGTGGGGGGGGAGAAAATAAAAAAAATTGGTGTGGAATGACATTACATTCATCCATGAAAACAATACTTTAATATTTATTATAGGGTACGTTTCTGTGACAGAATAATATTAATATACCTACAAGAAGTATAGTAAATATGACTATTATTTAGTTTATATCAATCATTAATGTCAAAACAAAAAAAAAATTGAAGACTTGTACCAACTTCTAAAGACTAAAATATATCAAATATGCAATTAAGATGCATTGACAAATAATGGTGACTGGAATGCAAATGTTAAAAATAAAGAAGGACCAAAAAAACAAACAAAAAAGAAAGACCAATAACTGAAAAATATGGTCTTCGTAATAAAAATGTTACTGGAGAACTTAATGCAGAATTTTTTAAAATAAAAACTCAACAATTATAAATATCTTTATTCACTATCACAAAAACATGTTATAAACTCGGTATGTGTCCTTCAGCAAAAGAATATACAAGAATCGAAAAGTCAGAATAAGGCCAAAGACTAACAGAAGAAGAGGTCATCAATTGTTTCTCTAAGAATTTAAGAAATATCTAAGGAAAAAATAAAATCAGTTTCCTATAGTTGATATATGATCTTTAGTACATCTGCTTGAATTTAGAGAACAGATTTGACACTTTGAACACTAATGAACAGAAGTCAGACAGGTTGTGAGTTAACATGAAGACATATGAAAAAACTAAAAAGTTTTTTAAAATGACAGGAAAGGAATAGCTTAAATGGACCTCAGAAGAGACCCTTACTGTTGATCAAAGAATAGCTAACATAGAGCATCTTTTATTGAATGCAGAGTGGCTCAAGTGAAGAGAAATCATGATGAAGTGAAAGAGCTGCAAAGATGATTTTCAAGGGTAGCTTGAGAGGACAAATGTCAAGTACTATGATGAACTGTGTGGAAACCTGGAGTCAGAAACCACAAGGGAAGGACAGTCATTTCTTGAGCTGATAAAATTTACATCACATTGAAACACTGATGAATTCTATGGAGAAAACATCGATATCTAAGTTCAATGGTCATAATTGTCTGGAAATCAAACTTTATATTGTCCTGGGCAAATTTTCTACAAAAGACATTTTAAAAATAAAAATCCATAACATGAACCTGAGTTCTAAAGTATGGCTGACTCAAGGAATGTAATTTAAAAACCTTTGTATACATTCACGTGAAAGCTGGAGAATAAATAAGGAATACTAAAGTAGAATTGAGACTTTATAATTGTGGTGTTGTTAAACCAAAGTTGAATTTACTATGCACTGTCAAAGAACGAATCAGTCTTTCTTGAAAATAGTATAGCCAAAAATAAACAAATTAAGTATTAAAAAAAAGAGTGAAGAGGCAGACAAATATTACATAACACTACTGTTACGAACCAGGACTGACACGGAGGTTGGAGGGAGGAGGGAAACTTGAAGGGAAGAACTGTTTAAAAGGAATATATGATTAGGCATTATTTATATGATAACAGTCCAGAACATGCAGTGTGTAGCAAAACAGACTGGATGGGGAAGGGAGGAAATAAAGCAACGATTAATGAATATTTTTTTTAAAAAAAGTGAAATGGGGCAGGTAGGGAGGAACACAAGCAATAATGAGTGAATAGAAGTCCAATTTTTTTGTAAACTTTTGTTAAAATCACAATTTTAAAAATTCTTTAAATAATTAAAAAAATATTGAAGAAGCAAGCCTTCTTGCACATACTATTGACCTGTAATCAAGAGATACTAGTTCCTAGAGAAAGATATTGTACTTAATAAAGCAGAGGATCAGTGAAAAAGAAGACCCTCAATGAGATGGGTAGACACAGTGGCTACAACAGCCAGCTGAAATACAGAAGTATTTGTGAGAACGGGGCAGAAGCGAGTTGTGTTTCATTAGTTGTCTATAAGGTCATCATAAATAGGAGTCATTATGGAATACTATAATATAAAGGACAATTAAAATTTTTAAACTTCACATCATGAGAATAATGTTGTTGTTGTTGTTGTTGTGTGCCATCGAGTTGCTTGCGACTCATAGCGACCCTATGTACAACAGCCCTATACTCTGCTCTTTCCTGTGCCAATCACACTGTCTCTGACACTCCCATCCTGATTATCCCAGTCACTGAAACAATCCACCTCATAGGCCTCATAGGCCTCAGAGGCCTTCCCCTCTGTGTTGTCCTTCCACCCTCCCAAGCATCATGTCCTTCTCCAAGTACCGATTTCTCCTCACAACATGTCCGAAGTATGTTAGACAGAGCCTCAGAATCCTTGCCTCAAAGGAGCCACCTGGTTCAACCCTTTCCAGGAGGAATCAGTTTGCTTTCCTAGCAGTCCATGGTATTCTCAATACTCTTCTCCAGCACCACAGCTCAAAGGCATCAATCAATTCTCCTTCTATCCTCCTTGGTCATTGTCCAACTCTCTGATGTGTAACAAGCGATTGTGAAGGCCATGGCCTGTATCAAACGCACCTTAGTCTCCAGAGAGACACCATAGCTCTTCAATACTTTGGAGAGGTCCCTAACAGCAGACTTTCCCTTGGCAATGGGCCTTTTAATTTCCTGGCTACTTGTGCCAAGAGTGTTGACTGTGGAGCCAGGCAGACTAAAGCTGTGTACAATCTCAATCTCTTCACCATCCATCCTGATACTGCCAATTGGTCCAGTGGTGAGAATCTTTGTCTTCTTGACATTGAGCCTCAATCCATATTGTAGGCTGCAGTCCTTGACCCTCTGCAGCAGGTGCTTCAGGTCCTCTTCAGTTTCAGCAAGCATAGTTGTGTCATCTGCATAACGCAGATTGTTGATAAATCGTCCCCCAATCTTGACCCCACATTTCTCCTCATAGAGCCCAGCCTCCCAGATAATCTGCATGATCAAGTGTTCTGGTATTTCCATTCTTCTCAGAGTCAGCCACAGTTTATGATCCACACAGTGAAATGCCTTTGCATAGTCAATGAAACACAGATAGACATTCCTCTGGTATTCTCTGCTTTCATCTAAGATCCATCTAACATCAGATACAATATCCCTAGTAAAAAGCAATAAAATGAATCTGCATTAAAACTTATCATTTTTAATGATGATATAGTACAACCTACTAAAATGCAATCGATGAAGACTGTAAAGGTCAAATATATTGACATGAATGTACAGAGACAAACATAGCATCTTCCATAGTGGGAGAGCAATTAAACTTTATTGTATAAGACAATAGAAGAAACATTGTACAATACAAACACCAATGTAGACAGAATAATAGCCTTGTAAAAATAGTAATACGCTGATCTTCAGAATATATGAATAGGCTACCATACATGGTGTAAGGGACTTTGCAGATTTGCCTACGATCTTGACTTTGAAGATTATACCAAATATCTACCTTGCTTCAATATAATTAGAAAGATTTCTATCAGAAGGAAGCAGAAATACAAAATTTAAAAAGTAGCATAGGACTATCCAAGAAGTAAAGTAAGCACAGGCTTCCTTACTTGTGCTTATTTATTTTGCATTTTTAATAACATCCAAGGCTACTTCCATGTAAGGCTGGTATCTGTCACATTCTCATCTCCACAATGCCCACTTCCTCAATCCAATATTCTTAAAATTTGTCATTCGTTTTAGACAGAGAGTGAAGTGTTCATGAAGTGCATTAAGCACAGGTTTAGTTGCATTTACTAGTCTGTAGTGTAGTCCTAAGGTTGCATATCTGTCCAGTGGTGATAATTTTTGTTTTCTTGACATTGAGATCTAATCCATATTGAAGGATGTATTCTTTGATCTTCTTCAGCAAGCGCCTCACAAAGAAGTAGAGGAGTCTTATTTGAAAAAGAATAAAATAAATTTAGGGCTATTATTGTTGATGTTAAGTGCCTTCCCATGACTCTTAATGACCCCATGAATAAAGTTCTGAGTCTTGTCCTATTCTGTGCCATCCTTGAGTCCATTGACACATTCACTGTACCAAACTATCTGGTTGAGTTTCCTCTCCTTTGCTGATCCTCCACTTTTCCAAGCATAATGTCTTTATCCAAGGACTGGCCCCTCCTAACAATATGTGAGACCCTTAGCTAGATGGATTGACACAGTGATTGCTCCAGTAGGCTTGAGTATGTCAGAGATAGTGATGATGGCCCAGGATGAGACAGGGTTCAGATCTGTTGTTCAAAGTTTTGCTATGTGTTTTATTTGACTCGATTGCACCTAACAACAACAACAACAACAACAACAGCAGCAGCTTTGTAAAAAATGTTTCGATCATTTTGACTCTGTATTTTTGGAACTTTCTCATTCATTCCATTAGCCAATTTGCCAGCGAAATATCTAAACTATGGCCTCTATAGCCTTAATAAGCACTTTATCACCACTCTCCAGACTACTAATATTGACAACATCATAAAAAGACACTAAATACTAAATATGCACTAAGAAAATAAGTAATATATGGCCTGAATTTCCATTACTTATTCCTCAAACTTGTTTTGGTTACTAATAAAGAAGTGCTTTTTCTGAAAACAAAAGGTAAGAATAACAAAGTCATGCTTTCCAGCCACTGAAATGTTGGGTCCTGATAATTACCCATCAAATACACTATTTCTCTGTAAATTCATGGTCGGAATAAACATACTTGCATATACACACTGAAAATATTTATCATTGTCAGAATTGCATTTATTGCTATTAATAATTTCTTTTCTGCAACTAATTGCTTTGTCTCACCAGCTCCATTAATTGTAGGTCTATTCTCTCTGTTATGTATTATGACTGCTGTAAAAAGTTAACAGTGTATTTTATACCTATGGGTTTATTTTCTTTCATGCAAATATGCTTGATAATTGTGACATTTCATCCAAAGACATTATTATCTCATTAGCATCAAATCGCTAAATTATTAAATAAATATTAAAATCACTGGAAGGTCATCAGCTCTATTTAAAAGCCATGTTGTACCACAGTCACAGATGCTTATAGCTAGGTAGAAATTAAATGATTCACATGCAAAGCACAAAATACTTTAATACATATAGATACATTGATATATTGAGCCCAATGCAGGCAGTCACTATCCAACTCCTTGAGAGTCTTCCTCTCTCTCTTCTATCCTTTACCTCTGCAAACATGGTGTCTTTACCCAAGGAATAGCCCCTCCTAACAATATGATCGTAGCATGTGATTTTTAGTTTTGTCATCTTTGTCTTCAAGGTGCTCTGTGGCTGCATGCTCTCCAAGACATATCTGTTTGTTCTTCTAGCAGGCCATAGAATAACCATTACTTTTTTTCAATGCCATAAGTCAAAGGCATTGATTCTTCTTTTGTCGTTCTTTTTCATTGTCCAGTTTTCAGATGCATATGAAATTATGAAATGATCATGGTCTGAACCAGGCATATTAGTCTTCTAACTTACTTTATTACTCCTCAGTAACTTAAAGAGGTTCCCGAATGCGGACTTTTCCACTGCAAAACCTCTCCTGATACCTGACTCCTCGTAGCAAGCATGTTGATTATGGATGCCAGTAAGATTAATTCATCTGCAGTTTCAATCTTTTCTTCTTCTATCATATTGATTGTCTATTGGTCAGTTTGAGAATATTTGTTTTCTTGATGTTGAAATGTAATCCATTTTGAAGGCTTTAGTCTTTGATAGTCTGCAACAAATGCTTCAAGTCTCTTTACATTCAGTGGGCAAGATTATATCATCTGTGTAACACAGGTTGTCAATGAGTCTTCCTCCTGTTTGATGCTACATTCTTCTTCAAGTCAGAATACAATTTCTGAAGTAATTTGATCAGCATTCAAATTGAATAGGTATGGAGAAAGGATACAACCATGTTACACCCCTTCTTTGATTTTAAACCATGCCATGTTCGCTTGCTCTGTTCATACAACAGCTCTTGGTCCTGGTCTAGGTTTCACATGAGCATAATTAAGTGTTCTAGGATTCGACGGCACATAACAACAACAACAAGATTCTCTGATTCTTGTAAATATTAGCCATAATTTGTTATGATCTACACAGTCAAATGCTTTTGCAAAGTCAGTAAAGTTTATAGTCTAAATAGACATTCTTCTGGTATTCTCTGCTTTCAACCAGGATCCATTTTACTTCAGCAACCATTTCCCTGGTACCACAACATCTGAACCCATCCTAAACTTCTGACAGTACTCTGCAAAATACTATTCTAACATTTTTATGTCATCTTCAGTAATATTTGGCTTACATGTGAGATGATAGATAGATATTGAGTGAAGGAGGATAACTTTGGATTGACAATGCAATTCTTTACCCTGAAGCCATCAGAATTTACATACACACACATAGATACATTATTCTATATTCCCTCTTTCTAAACTTCTAGGGGAAAGACTGAAAATACTAATAAAATAGTATTGTGATTGTACTATCTCTAGTGGACTAATTGTATGAAGCTGCACTTCTAACCAAAAGGAGGTGTTTCTCAGAGGATTTTAATTCACCAATGGATCCTGGAGAGAAATATCAGCAATCTACTTTCACATGATTTACAGCATCTTGAAAATCTATTGGAAGGTCAGCTATGAGTTACTTTAAAATTGAAGTCAATTAGCTTGAATATATTTTAGTTTTATTATCCTTTTAAAATGTGATTTAAAATTTTAAAATATATTCCCTATCTAATTTACTATCTTAATAGTAAGAAAGTAGACTGCCAACCCAAAGGCAAGGAAGTTGAGCCCACTGTGGCTTCAAAGGAGACAGACAGGTAATATCCAATGAAATTTACAGCCTCAGAAAAACCACTATACATTTATCTGGGTCTGTTCAAACTCAATAATACATAACAACAACATATAATTTACTAGAAATCTGTGTGTATATTCTCTATATTTAATATAAAAGAAGATTGCTTGATTATTCCTTGGGATCGCAGAGCTAATAATCTTTTAGTAGAGATTTCATTGTGATTCAAATTGTGGTCTATGTGGTCTACACTTTTTATACTTTTTCTCTCCATCTGTTAATTAACAGGAAACATTTGAAAGAATTTTTCTATATAGTTTCAAAATCTAAAATCTCAATCCATACAATTTATTTAAAAATCTAAATTTTGAAAACTATACTGCCTTCCACACATCAAATTGTTGTTTTATAACCTTGAGCTAGAAGTAACTAATACCTGACCCTTTAGTGGGGTTTCTAAGGCTGTGAATCTCCTGGGAGGAGATTGGCTACCTTTCTCGCACAGAGTAGCTGGTATATTCTAAGTACATGTTTTGGGATTGACAGTAGAACTCCTTACTAGCCACCAGACTCCCTGCATACATCAAAGTGGAAGTTGCTCATGTTTGTGTTCTGTTTAAAATTTCTATCTCTGCTTTTTTCTTCTTAAAACATTTTTCACTCTTGTGTAGATTTTATTAATTATAGTTTTGTGATTTCTCTAAATGTCAGTGGTTTCCTAGGTGACAGCTAAACTCTGCTTAAGTACCACAACATTGTAATTAAAACTTCAATTATCTATATTTGCAGCCTCATTGATTCAGTTTGATAATGTTGACCACACTAAATTACAAATGTCCATTTTGTTCATATGACCTGTATTGTCAAAATCAGTAGCATGACCTTCAGTATATTTTCAGATATATAAGGGATTGATTTGATTATCTAATGATTTTCTAAATGATATTCTTCTTCTGAAACTTTCAACACCTAATATTACCATTTTGATTGAGCTGAAGGACATTTTTTTAGTAAAAATGCTGATTTCTATGTCTATAAACTTAAAAGAAAGACAGAATAAGAAATGCATGAAATTTATGGTAGAAAACTATCTGAAAATTTTATTCTAATCTGGAGGACAGTCACCTGGCCAACTGACTGGAAAAGATAGATATTTGTTTCCATTTCAAAGAAGTGTGACCTGACAGAGTGTGGAAATTATCAAACAAAATCATTACTAACACATGCAAACAAGATTTGGCTGAAGACTATAAAAAAGAACAGGAGAAACACGTAAAGAGAGAACTGCCAAATGTGCAAGCTGAAGAGGCCGTGATACTACAGATATTACAACTAATGTTAGATGGATCTTGGCAGAAAGCAGAGAGTACCAGAAGAATGCCTGTGTTTCATTCACTATGCAAAGGCTTTTGATTGTGTGGATCTCAACAAACTGTGGCTGACTCTGAGAAGAATAGGAATTCCAGAACATTTGCTTGTGTTTATGCAAAACCTATATTTGGACCAAGATGCAGTCATCAGAACAGAACAAGTAGGCACTGCATGGCTCAAAATCAGGAAGGGTATCTTCCAGATATGCATTCTGTCTCCATACCTTTTCAATCTGTATGCAGAACAATCATCTGGGACACTGGGCTGTATGAGGAGGAATGTGGTATCAGAATTGGAGGAAGATTAATCAACACATGTGTCGTGCTAATGGCTGCTTGAAGAAACTGAGGAGTACTTGAAGCACTTGCTGCAGAAGGTCAAGGACTGCAGCTTTCAATATGGATTGAAGCTCAACATCAAGAAAACAAAGATTCTTACCACTAGGCCAAATGGCAGCATCATTATGCATGGTGAAGAGATTGAGACAGTTAACAGTTTTGGTTTGCTTGGTTCTACAATCAGCACTCTTGGTAAAAGCAGCCAGAAAATCAAGAGACAAATTGCATTGAGAAAGTAACCTATCAGGGACCTCTCCAGAGTACTGAAGAGCAATGACATCAGGCTGGAGATTAAGGTATGCCCGATCCAGGCCATAGTCTTTACAATTCCATGCTATGAGGCATAGAGCTGAACAGTGACTAGATTAGACAGAAAAAGAATTGATGTCTTTTAGCTGTGGTGCTGGAGAAGAGTGTTGAATATATCATGGTCTTCTAGGAGAACAAATAGGTTAATCCTAGAGAGGGTGAAACCAGGATCTTCCTTGGAGGCAAGGATTCTGAAGCTTCTGACATACTTTGTACATGTTGCAAGCAGGGACCAGTCCTTGGAGAGGGACACCATGTTTGGGAGGGCAGAGGTTCAGGGCAAGTGAGGAAAACCCTCTATGACATGGATCGATTCAGTGGTTGTGGTAATAGGAGTATATGTGATGGAAACAGTGAGGTTTGCACAAAATAGAGAAAGGTTCAGCGCTTTTATACATAGGGTCACTATGAGTTGCAAGCAACTCAATAACATAATGACAACATATAAGTAAAATTATTTATCCTTGTGGTAGAAGTTACTTGGCTTTTCTGCCACAGAATTCACATATTCTGGATGTATTGACATTTGTTTTAGATACATGTTTTAGATACATTATGCAGTTAAACATTTAGGAAATGCTATATTGTAATTAAAATCTGAACATTAACATACCTACATTAGACCCTTTTGATAATGTTTTTATTCTGGAAATCTATAAAGTGAAGAAAACGTAAAATATTATAATAAAACATACAAAGAGCTGAAATAAAAGAATTAAAAGGGAAGAAGTAATTCAGCATTTGTCAAGCCGAAAGAACTGAAAACCTTAATCAAGTCTCAAACTGCAGTACTGAGAGATGCCACAGGCAAAATCTTAAATGATTTAGGAAGCATCAAAAAGATGGAAGGAACACACAGACTCACTGAAACAAGAAGAATGAATTGATATTGAAAAATTTCAGGAAGTATCAGATAAGCAAGAGCCAATGGTAATGAAGGATGAAGTTCAAGCTGCGCTGAAGGCACTGGCAAATGATTTTGAAAAATGCAGAGTAATTTGGGAGAGGCTAGAAGGCATTATGCTAAGTGAACTAATGCAATCTCCTAAGGATAAACACTGCATAAGGCCATTATTGTAAAAATAGAAGGATAACTAGTAAAACATGTACGGGAACTCAAGGAGAAAAAGGAGTGAGAGTGGACGGATGAGGATAGGTAGGAGTGAAATCACAGCGTTACACAATTTGGTGGAGGAAGGCAAGGAAGTAAATGGGAAGGTGAAAAGACAGCGTAATGATGGGCAAGGTCCAATGGTGACTAATTTTATAAAACATAATAAATGAGAATGTATAAAACACAGTATGAATCAAGAATTATGCAAAACACAATGTATAAAAACTTTATAAGGAAACAAATTTGAAAACAGAATCTATGGAATACCAATTGGCATGTTTCAACTAACAGTTGTAGATGTAGCTCTGAATGTACCCATTAGTTTATGCCAGGAAATTTGAAAATTGGCTGACTGAAAAAGATTCTTATTTTTCCCATTCCCCAGTAATGTGATAAAAAAGAATATGAAAATTATAGAACAATGTTGTTAATATTACATGCAAGCAAAAATTGTCGAAGATCATAAAAAAATGACTAGAACATTGACAGGTAACTGCCAGAACTTAAATCTGGGGTTAGAAGAAATTGTGGCATGAGGGATATCATTGCTGATGTAAGATGGATCCTGGATGAAAACAGAGATCACAAGAAACATATTTATTTGGGTTTTATTGACTAAGCAAAGGCATTTAACTGTGTTGATCACCTGCACTCATGAAAATCCATATTTAAATCAAGGGAGTACTTCATGGTTTAAAGTTAATAAGGGTATGTATCCTTTTTGCATACGCAATCAATCTGTTTGCTGAGTAAATAATTTGAAGCTACACTCTATGAAGAAGAAAGTGACCCCAGGATTGGGGGAAGCCTAATCAACAACCTGTAATATACAGATGATACAAAATTACTTGCTGAAAGTGAAGAGTATGAGAAATATTTACTGTAGAAGATCAAGGACCTAAATTTTCAGTATAGATTGCATCTCAACATCAAGAAAGCAAAGGTCTTCATCATAGGACCAACAGTCAAAATCTTAATAAATGAAGAAGCTATTGATAATTTTATCTTGCATGGATCAGCAAGTAACATCCTTGGTACCAGTAAATCAGAAAACTTATTACACTAGGTATGTCCACTGTCAGGAAACTTTCTACTTTGCTGACAAACAGTTTTTATACTAAGATTCAACTTATTAAAATCATTGTCTTCTCAATTTCCTACTTTGCATCAGAGATGTGGAGAATGAGTATGGAATACAGAAGTTGTAATGATGCCTTTTAGTTGTGGTGCTGTAGAAATGTGCTAAATATCCAATGGATTGCTGAAGAACAAACAGGTATGTCTTGAAGAAGTGCACCCTGGGTGCTCCTAAAGGCAAAATGGAGAAGCTTCACCTCTTATAATTGAGACTTGAAGCTAGGAGAGGTTATCTTTGGAAAACTACATCATGCTTGGAAAAAAGGAGAGTAAGTAAAGGAGAGGAAGTCCCCTTAAGGATGAATTGACACAGTGACTTTAGCAATGGGATCTAGTGTGTCAGCGACTGTTAGGATGGCACAGGATAGGGCAGAGTCCTGGTCAACTGATCATAGAGTACGTATGAGTCATACTCAACTAGATGGCACCCAACAACACTCAAAGTACTATATCCCTTAGATGTAATTTAGTGGTGAAGAGATTTGAAATGCTAACCTCAAAGACAACCAGAATTCTCTAAGCATGTTGTTGCTGTTGTTGTAAGCATACATTAGAAAATGATAAATCACAAAACTTTACTCTGAAAAAGAAGGGTTGATAGATATTTAATATTTGCCACTTGTGGTAATGAATCCACTTACCAAATGCTCTAGATTACCTAGGTTAACCCTTGGGAAGAGAATGACATTTTTATTCAGAAAACTAGTGAAGAACGTCTATAGCCATTCGCTTTTCTTTATGTTTTTCCTTTATGTATTTTGCAGCAGCTGCTCACAACTTTCTGAATCTGCAATCAATTTTAGCAAAATAATTTAATTTCCAATTGTTATTTTGAAACAGCAGAATACCACAATAAAGTTTAGGGGAAAATCATACTTTCACTGGAATTTTTTTATATCTGTTTTTCTTTTTCCTTATTATTTCTTTGTTCTTCAGCATTTATTTCTTCATCAAATCTTTTAAGTCATGATCTGTAAATATTTTTTTCTTCATGACCTAAGTGCTATTCCTCATTTGTGATACCAAGTTCTAAATTAAGTGTTATTGTTGAGTGAGTAACTTTTCTACCTAACTCTTCAATCATATTATCTTCATCTACTTGGAAAATCTGTATGAGCTATTTGGTTTTTTTCTCTATATTGCTCTTATGTTTTCTTCAGTAACATTTTCCCAGGAAGGTGAAATGTTAAGTTCACAAGACAAAGACACCTATCTTTCCTCCAAACATTACTAACTTCAGTTTTGTGTCATAATATGTTCCATTGTATTTCACATTATTATATGAATAAATTTCCTGGAAATTTTGCTGAAAAGCAGAGTCTTCTTCAGTAGTTCTTGGCTGGGACTGATATTTTTTATTTTCCAGGGAGCACTGGTATACTAGTGATATGGAGTTATACTGCCAAACAAAAGCACATAGTTTGAATGTTCCAGCTCTTCACAGAAGAAAGATTGACAGTCTCCTCCTGTGTAATTTACAGCCTATGAAAACCTGCTAGAGGAGTAATTATGATTTGGTTATGGCTCAGTGGCACATAATAACAATAATATTCACTGGAAATAGTGGCTTGATTAGTAAGAATATGAATATGGTCTTGTTGTTATTATGTGTCATTGAGTTGGCTGTGATTTATAATGATTCTGTGTACAGTAGTTATGAACCCTGCTCTATCCTGAGCCAATATCATTGTCTCTGACACACGTTTCCTTATTGCAACAGTCACTGTTTCAATTCATCTCATCCAGGGTCTGCTTCTCTAGGAATGACAATCCACCCTTCCAAGCATGATGTCCTTCTCCAAAATCTGGTCCTTCCTAGCAACATGTCCAAAGGAGCTACAAAATTCTTGTTCCCAAAGAGCAACTTGGTTTCACCCTCTACAGGACAGACCTTCTTGTCCTCTTGGCAGTCCATGGTATATTCAATGTAGATCTTAATAATCTTATTGAAAAAGAAATCATCATGTTGGTTCTCTAGTTTGTTAATAATATGCAATTTTCTCTTTCTACACAGAGAATGTCTAGTCACATAGGTATACTAGTTAGACAACTTAATGTCAGAAAAAAAAAAACATTGTTGTTGTTGTTATGTGCCGTCGAGTCATTTGTGACTCATAGCGACCCTATGTACAACAGCCCTAAACC
>NW_006399824.1:9955106-9960490 GCF_000299155.1 Elephantulus edwardii | reverse complement strand
TCCTGTGGATTCGGCTTAATTTTCCTCAGCTTCAGCTTGAACTTGCATATAAGTAGTTGGTGGTCTGTTCCACAATCAGCTCCTGGCCTAGTTTTCACAGCTGATATTGAGCTTCTCCAGCGGTTTTTTCCACAGATGTAATCTATCTGATTCCTATGCATACCATCCGGTGAAATCCATGTGTATAATCTACGTTTATGTCTCTTAAAAACGTATTTGCAATGAATAAGTCATTGATTGTGCAAAATTTATTCATTCTATCTCCAGCTTCATTTCTGTCACCAAGTCCATGTTTTCCAACTACTGATTCTTCTTCCCTGTTCCCAACTTTTGCATTCCAGTCTCCCATTATTATCAATGGATCTTGATTGCATGTTCGATCTATCTCTGCCTGTAAGAGCTGGTAGAAATAATCTATTTCTTCTTCTTTGGCTCTGGTTGTTGGTGCATATATCTGGATGATAGTCGTGTTCACTGGACTTCCTTATAAGCGTATGGATATAATCCTATCACTACCAATGTTGTACTTCAAGATGGACCTAGAAATTTCTTTTTTGACTATGAACGCAACTCCATTTTTCCTCACCTTTTCGTCTCCAGAATAATATATCATATGATCATCTGACTTGAAATGTCCTATGCTAGTCCATTTCCTCTCTCCAATGCCTAGTATGCCAATATTTATGCATTCCATTTCTTTCTTAACAATTTCTAATTTTCCTACATTCATGGTTCTCACATTCCATGTCCCAATCACCAGTGTCTGCTTACAACTGTTCCTCTTCCCTTGTATTTCCATGCTTGACAGTTCTACCTAGGTTGCCCTTTCTGTTCATCTACGTGTGTTGTGTTGTACATAGGGTTTTCAGAGGCCTGCCATTTCAGAAGTGGATGGCCCATCCTTCTTCCTAGTCTGTCTTAATCTGAATGTTTAGATTTAGAGGCGTATCTGACAGACCGTAATTTGTGGAGTAGTGAAAGATAAATCCCTCATTTTGGAGTTGACCATTATTTACAGTGTAGTCCTTGCCCTTTGCCCAGTGCCTTGACCCACTTATTTCCCAGCTCCACCCTCCAGCAGGATACCACTTCACTTCTACCAAATGCCTTCAGAATTAATTAGTCTCCCATTGTCCGACCCATGACCTGACAGCTTGTCAGAGAGGTTTCTTTTTTTTTTTAATTCTTCCTGTGTCCAGTGTCTCTTAAGTTTACTTGTACTGTCTCCGAAGGGATGGTGATGTGTCCTGTAGAGCTGGAGGCGTGTCAGAAGCTATTGTGTGAGTCCTCTGCGATGCCTGGTCTCTGGTCTCGGCTTAATCCTGCGCTGCTTCTGGCTCCTGCGTCTCCCGGAGGCGGCAGAGGATAAACATTATGACAATTAAAAGTCCAGTCATACAGAAAAAGGTTTTGCATTTCAGTTATTATGATGACTTATTATGCTCTCTAAAGCAAAAGCTTTTTGGTCCTCACATATTAAGGATGATTATCTGAT
The DNA here is from genome assembly GCF_000299155.1 of Elephantulus edwardii. Taxonomy (NCBI): domain Eukaryota; kingdom Metazoa; phylum Chordata; class Mammalia; order Macroscelidea; family Macroscelididae; genus Elephantulus; species Elephantulus edwardii. The sequence goes on along the minus strand of NW_006399824.1, from coordinate 9,958,995 downwards.
TATCCTAGTTGGTAGTATTCTTTAGAGTTTAGAGGCACAGTTAATGACGAATACTAAATTGACACATTTACCAATTTACCAGGTGACTTGGAAGGTTACCAGGTTCAAGGCAAGGCCCTCACAAGAGAACTCTACAGCAAGTTAAGTATCCAGGACAAACTTTCCTGAACTTTTCTCATGATGTTGTTGTTGTTGTTGTTATGTGCCATCAAATTTCCTGCAACCCAACAGCTCTGAATTCTGCTCCATCCTGTATCTCTGACACACCTACCCGATTACCCCAGTCACTAAGTCAATCCATCTCATCGAGGATCTTCCTCTATTAAACTGTCCTTCTACCCTCCCAAGCATAATATCTCTCTCCAAGGACTGATCGCTCCTTGCAACATGCCCAGAGTATGTCAGACGAAGCCTCAGAATCCTTGCCTCAAAGGAGCACCCTGTTTTCACCCTCTCACGGACAAACTTGTTTGTTCTCTTAGCTGTCAATGGTATATTCAATACTTTTCTCTAGCACCACAGTTCAAAGGCATGGATTCTTCTATCATCCCCAGTCATTGTTCAGCTTTCTGATGCATAGCACATAATTGTGAAGACCATGGTCTGGATCAGGCACACCTTAGTCTCTAGACTGACATCATCATGCTTCAGTACTCTGTAGAGGTCCCTGACAGCAGACTTTCCCAATGCAATCCATCTTTTTATTTTCTGGCTGCTGGTACCAGGAGTGTTGATTGTGGAGTCAAGCAAACTCACTGCTATTAACTTGATTCCAACTCATGACAACTGGGTTTCTAGGTGCTAATTCTCAAAAGGAGATCTTTTCCCCATATAGTGGTCGGTGAGTTTGAAACATTTAAGTATGGCTATCACCTCAACACATTATACAGATAAGGTTCCTAGAGATGAATTGTTGTTATTGTTTTTGTTATGTACTGTCAAGTCACCTGTGACCCATAGCAACTATATGTACAGCAGCTCTGAAGCCTTCCTTCCCTGTCTTGAGCCACTCTCAATAATTCTACATACCACATGCCGTCCCCTATCCTCCCCCCGCCCCGCCCCATTGTCCCAGTTACGGTTTCAATCCATCTCATCCTGAGTCTTCCTATCCTGTGCTGTTGTTCCACCCTTCTGAGCATGATGTCATTCTCCAAGAACTGATCTCTCCTGGCCACGTACCCAAAGTATGTGAGATGGAGCTTCAAAACACTTGATTTCACCCTCTGCAAGACAGACCTATTTGTTTTCTTGGCAGTTTATGGTATGTTCAAGATTCTTCTCCAGCACCACAATTCAAGGAATTGATTCTTTTTCTGACATCTCTAGTCATTATCCAGCTTTCTGATGCACAGCAAGTAATTGCAAAGGCCATGGACTGGATTAGGCTCACCTTTGTCTCCAGATTGACATCATTGCTTTTCAGTACTCTACAGGAGATACATTAGGAGAATAAAAATGCTTTTGCGTTTCTCTGGTTTGTGTCAGTAGATCAGCAAAGACACACAGAATTTTAGCGGAAGCTCGTGGTGGCTTCTGTGATATCCAAAAACTTGGTGGTTATTGTTGCCGTTATTATGTGCCATTGATGATGTACAAAAGAACAAAACACTACTTGGTCCTGCACCTTCCTCACAGCAATTTGCAATTGCACATATTGTCCCAGTCACTGTGTTAATGGATTTCATTCAAGTTCTTCCTCTTTTTCAAGGACCCCTTACATTGCCAAGCTTGATGCAAAAGCAATACGTGGCTTGACTACTTTAAATGTTACTTTTTGGGGGCATTAATTGTGTATTCAAGCAGAATGTAATCTTTGGCAACTTCAATTTTTTCTACAGTTAGTGGGATGTTGCTTAATAATCTTGTAAGGATTTGTGTTTCCTTTAAATTGAGGTGTCATCAATATCATCAATACTGAAGACTATTGTCTTTGGTCTTCATTAATAAGTGTTTCAAGTCTCCTTTGTTTTCATTAAGCATTTCTGTCATCTGTATTTATTACATTTTTAATGAATCTTCCTTCAAACTTGATAGTATAATCTTCATTTCATCCAGCTTCTTGGATTATTTGCTGAGTATACAAATTGAAAAAGTGTTGTGGAAAAAAAAATACAACCTAGTTTCAACACATTTCCTGATTTTAAACCATGCAATCTCCATTTGTTCTGTTGTAATCACTGATACCTGGTCTATGTACAGATTTTACATAAGTAAAATTAAGTTTTTGGAGTTCCCATTCTTCAAAATTTATCCATTATTACAAACACACAATCTAATGCCTTTATATAGTCAAGAACATGCAGGTAAACACTGATTTCAGTCAAGATCCATCTGATATTATCAACAATTTTCCTAGTTTCACATCCTGTTCTGAATAATGCTTGATTTCTGGCAGCTTCTTGAAAAATCAAGAGACATATTGTAATGAGAAAGTCTGCAGTGAGGGATCTCTCCACATTATTAAACAATGATGTCAGTTTGAGGACTAAGGTATGTCTGATTCAGGTCATGGTCTTTCTGACCATTTGCTATGCATATGAGAGCTGAACAATGAATAAGGATGACAGAATAATCATTTATATCTTTGAGCTGTGGTATTAGAGAAGAGAACTGAACATCCTATGGACTACCAAACAAACAAATGTGTCTTGGAGAAAATGCCACCAGAGTGCAACAGATGGAGGCAAAGACGATAAATTTTTGTCTCACGTACTTCACACATGTTGTTAAGAGAGATCATTCCTTGAATAGAGACATCGCGCTTGGAAAGGCAGAGAGTCAGGGATGGAAAGAAAGAGCCTCAAGCAGGTTGGTTGATTGACACAGTGACTGCAGCAATGAGCTCTAGTGTGTCAGGAAGCATGAGGATGGCATAAGAGAGGAAAGGTTTCAGATTTCTTGTTCATAGAGTCACTATGAGTAGTACTCAATTTGACAGCCCCTAGGAAGGACATGAACTTAGAAAGTTATTTCATTATGGGTATCTGATATTTTTAAATTTGGAATTTGTGGAACATCATTGAGTAGACCCAGCCTGTGTGTCTCAGAACAAACACTAAGTAAGGGAAATTTATCTGGATAGGAAATAGTGGCTTTTAAAGGGGTATGAAATGGCCTCAGGGTGCATGGATCTGAAGCTAAAGCACAAAGCATCGTTCATTCCTCATGTTTTAGCAGCTGTTTAATGAAAAGTGCCAGCTCAGTGTATAGTTAATCTATCTGATAATTAATACAACAGAAGCCTGGGACAAATGTTGATATTACTCCAAAGTTCTTGTTCATTTGCAAATTAATACTGAGGCTTACTTTTATAGCTAGTTTGTTACATAGGAAGGAGAATGGGATATTTAACATTCTTAATTTCAAGGCTTCTATTTGATCACATTTCATTTGAATACATCTCATTAACCAGAATTTAAAAGGATAATGCATACGATTGTAACACAGAAAATTAATCTCTTTATGGTTATTAAGATACACGTGTAACCTTCAGTGCTAAAGGGAGACCAGTGTGTTTTCTATCCACCAAAAAAATACAGATTTAAAATCAAAGCTATTTCTAAAGGACATAATAATAAATTACCCCTTAGTTTATTAAAACCTATTTATTAATTTTTAAAATAAATTTCTAAGTATTTGTGTTCAGTCATATATCCTATATGAAACAATATAATAAACTGAACACTTGATAATTTCGAAATAATAATTCAAGTTTGCTTTTTAGGTTCTAGTGAAATAAAGATCAAAGACTTGGCTATCTGAGAGAACACTAGGTGATCTTTTCTAACAATATCAGATTGTACACAGCTTTAGTTTGCTTGGCTCCACAGTCAACAGTCTTGGCACCAGCAGCCAGGAAATTAAAAGGCGCATTTCCATGGGAAAG
>NW_006399824.1:9936971-9954721 GCF_000299155.1 Elephantulus edwardii | reverse complement strand
TGATTCAGTGACTGGGATAATTGGGATGGGAGTGTCAGAGACAATGCGATTGGCACAGGACAGAGTGGAGTTTAGGGCTGTTGTACATAGGGTCACTATCAGTCGCAAGCGACTCGACGGCACATAACAACAACAACAACAACAACAAGAAATCTTTGAGGCTATTTTGTTGTCTTTTAGAGTTGTTTTCAGTCAAAATTGATTGGACAAGACAGAACAAAAACAGTGGTGTTTTAGTTACAAACCACTAAGATTCTCAAATTCTTTCTGGAAATTAATATTAGGAAATTAGTACTAGCCAAAAGCAAATAAGTATTAAAAATATATTAAAAAAATGAAAATTAAAACTGGATAGAGTTTGGAAATATTCTATGGTTGCAGGTATAACTGTGTTTAACACTCAAAACTGTTACTGTAGATTATTCCAAGTTTCTGCACTCAATACAATGAATTCATTTTTATCAGGATCACCTGGCACTCTGAAGCTAGACTTGAACTTGCATTTTTGCTCTTACCTATAAACATGTAGTTAGACTAAGACTCAATACTTACAGAATTTTTAATGATCAGTTGTTGTTGTTAGGTTCCATTGAGTTGAATACAATTCAAGTGACCCTATGAAAAACAAATTTGAACCTTGTTCTATCCTGTGACATCTTCACACTTCCTGACACAATATTGTGTCAGCCACTGTCAATTTCCTTGTTGAAATTCTTCCTTTCCTTCACTGATCCTTCACGCTTTCAAACACCATGTCCCTCTCCAAAGAACAGCCTTTCCTAATAACATGCCTGAAGTATTTGAGGCAAAGCCTCATCTTCTTTTCCTCCAGAGTGCATCTTGCTGTACCCTCTCCAAGACGTATTTGGGTTTTTTTTTCCCTTTTAGCAGTTCATGAGATGTTCAGTGCTTTTTTCTAACACCACAGTTCAATGACATCAATTCTTCATCTGTCATCCTTATTCATTGTCCAGCTTTCAGCAAGTACAGAAAGACCATGCCCTGATTCAGACACACCCTAGCCCTCAAACTGAGATCATTATTCCTCAATAATTTGGAGAGGTCCTTGACTGCAGACTTTACCAGTGAAATGTGTCTCTTCATTTAATGACTGCTAGTACCAAGAATATTAACTGTGGATCCATGTGAAACTAAATTGTTGACAATTTCAGTCTCTTCTCTATCCTTTATGATGTAGCCTATCAGTCCAGTGGTAAGAATCTTTGTTTTCTTGACACTGGGATGCAATCCATAATGAAGCCTGCAGTCCTTGCTTTTCTGCAACAAGTGCTGCAGGTTCTCCTCACTTTCAGCAATCAAGATTGTGTCATCTACATAACACAAGTTATTGGTGAGCCTCTCTCTGATCTTTATGAGACAGTCCTCTTCAAAGTCCAGCTTCTTTGTCTGCTCAGCAGACAGACTGCATAGGTATGGAGAAAGAACATAACACCAACATACTCCCTTCTAAATTTTATACCAAGTAGTGTGCCCTTGTTCTGTTTGCAAACCAGCCTCTTGGTCTAGGTATAGTTTCCACATTAGCACAATTAAGTGCTCTGAGATTCCCATTCTCCTCAATGTCAGTCACAACTTGTTATGATCCACATTGTCAAGTGCTTTTGCATAGTCGAGAAAGCACAAATAAGCATTCTTCTGGTATTCTGTACTTTCAGCTAGAATCCACCTGACATTAGCAAAGATATCCCAGTGCCACAATCTCTTCCAAATCCTACCTGAACTTCTGATATTTCCCTATCTATGTACTGTTTAACTGTTTTTGAATGATCTTCATCAGTGTTTTGCTTGCATGTGATATTAATGATATTGTTTGATAGTTTCCACATAATGTTGGATTACCTTTCTTGGGAATGGAAACAAATACAGACCTCTTCCAATCTGTTGGTCAGACAGCTGTCTTCCATTTCCTGGAATAGACTGGTGATCATGTGCAGGGCTGCATTTGTTAATTGAAACAAGTCAATGGTATTCCATCAATTCCCAGGGCCTTATTTTTTTTTTTTGCAAATGCCTTCAATGTAACTTCACCTTTCTCCTTCATTACCATTGGCTCCTGCTTATATGGTACTTTCTGAATTTTTTTTTTCAGTGTCAAACAGGTTTTTTTGGTACAGTAATTCAGTGTATTCCCTTTATCTTCTTTTGATGCTTTCTGGGTCATTCAATATATTGCCTATAGAATCTTTGAATATTACAAATTCTGAACATTCCATTATAAGAATTTGCTTTGTCTTCTTGAGCTGTTTTTTGAAATCTTCTGTTCAGCTCTTTTAATTTGGCAGGTGTTCCATTTGTATTGGCAACTTGACACACTAGTGAAACTTTCAGAGTCTCTTCTGATATATTTTTGGTTCTTTCTTACTCTCCTGTTTTTGTAAAGAAACACAGTGCACGAACCTCGACATATGAGGAATTAATAACATGAAATGCACTTTGGATAAGATAATTATATGGTATACTATGCTGGCGGAAACGACTCAATGGCACATAACAACAACAACAACATACTATGCTGGCAATGAAAATCAGAAGAGGAATGGTTTTGCATTCAAAGTAAAAAGGTCAATGTCAAGTTCTATCCTGAAATAAGGTGTTGTGAGTGATAGGCTATTATCCATATGCATAAAAGGAAGGTCTCTTAACATGATTATTATTCAAATATACACTCCAACCTCTAAAGCCAAAGAGGAAGAAATTGAGAATTTTTACCAAATTTACAGTCCAATATTGACCAAACATGCAATCAAGTTGTGTTAATGATAATTGGTGACTGGAATCCAAAAGTGGAAACAGTGAAGAAGGAATAGTACTTGAAAAATATGGACTTGGTGATAGAAATGTGTCTGGAAATAGAATGATTGAATTTTGTATTTTCAAGTATTTATTCATTACAAATACCTTTTTTATTTGCAACTTTTTGAGAAAGCACCATACAGCTTTGCATAGTGGTTGAACCATTTTATACTCCCACTGACAGTGAATAAGGGATCCACTTTCTCCACAACCTAGCCAGCATTTGTTGTTTGCTGTTCTGTTAAATTTTGCTATTCTTACTGGGGTGATATCTCATAGTTGTCTTGATTTGCATCTCTCTTAGAGTTAGGGATTTTGAATATTTCTTCATGTGTTTGTTTGCCATCGGAATGTGTTCTTTGTAAAGTGTCTGTTCATATCCTGTGCCTATTTTTCAATTGTTGTTGTTAAGTGCCGTCGAGTCGCAGGCGACTCATAGTGACCCTATGAAGGAGAGTCCTTGCCGCTTAGGTGCATTTCATCCTCTCTCCAAGTTCATAGGGTTTCCAGAGGCAAGTTATTATGGAAGTGGACGCCACTCCTCCTTCCACACTTGTTCAATCGGGGAGCTCCACCCCACTCTCAGTCCGCATTGGGTAACCAGCCATTAACGTATTTGACACATCAGTGTCACGGTGTTCAGCCTCACAGCAACCACAAGTGACCGCAGTTCGGCAATTTGTACACCAGGGCTACACGACCTAGAGGAATGTCTGAACAAAAACAATGAAAGACTGCCTGAGGGCCGGGAACTAAGTCACCCACCTTTGTCTTGGTCACATCGTTTTCTCTTCCCTGGGCCAGCTGCGCTCACGCTCTCTCTCTCTCTCTCTCTCTCTCTGTTATTGTTGTTAAGTGTCATGGAGTCACAGGTGACTCACAGCGACCCTATGAAGGAGAGTCCTCGACGCTTGGGTGTCTTTCATCCTCTCTCCAAGTTCATAGGGTTGCCTGCCGGAGGCAAGCTATTATGGAAGTGGATGCCACTCCTCCTTCCACGCTTGTTCAATCCGGGAGCTCCACCCCACTCTCAGTCCGCATTGGTTAGCCAACCATTAACACATTTGACACATCCGTGCCACAGTGTTCAGCCTCACAGCAACCACAAGTGACCGCGGTACAGCAACTTTGTGCACCAGGGCTGTACGACCTAGAGGAATGTCTGAACAAAAACAATGAAAAGACTGGCCTGAGAGCCGGGAACTAAAAGTCACCCACCTTTTCAATTGGGTTGTTTATATTCTTGTGATGCTCAGATATTTTATAAATTCTAGATGTAAGTCCCTTAACTGACATGTCATTACCAAATATTTTTCCCCCAGTCTTTTTATCCTGTTGGAGAAGGCTATATGGCACTTTCTCAAAAAGTTGCAAATAGATATGCCGTTTGACCCAGCAATTCCACTACCTACTGGGAATATCCCCTAAAGAAACCAGAGCTGCTACCCAGACAGATACATGCACACTTATGTTTATTTCAGCTTTGTTCACAATAGCAAAGAGGTGGAAACAACCCAAGTGCCCATCAACAAACGAATGGATAGAAAAGTTCTGGTATATTCACCCAATGGAATACTACGCTGCATTGAAAAACAAGGCACTAGTGAAAGATTACACAAAATGGGTGATCTTGGAGAATATTGTGCTGAGTGTAATAGCTCAGTAACAAAAAGACAAATATGGCTTAATGCCACTGTTAAAAGGGGGGACTGATATAGGGGTTGGGAGGAGACTGAAAAAGAGGTGATAAATAATGTATACTTCATTGAAACAGATGAGGGAGAGAACTGTTTATAAAGGATATATGATTAGATATTATTGTTATGACAGGAGTCCAGAACGAAGGTAGTATAGTGGAGTGGACTTGAGGGGAGAGATTGAATAACAATGAAAGAATATTTGTATTTTACTTTTCAAAAAGATGAGTGAACTGGAAGGAGGGGTGGGCAGGGATAAAAGTACAACAATGAATTGATGGAAATCCAAAGTCTCTGTAAACTTTCATCAAAATCAATTTAAAATTTAAAAAACCCCAAAACCAAACTATCACAATTTCCATCAGGGAATAAACATACAGTCTGGTAAAAACAACAACAACAACACAAACAAACAAACAAAAGACAACGAAAACCCAAAAGAAACCAAATATCTTTTTTTTAAAAAAGGCAAACAGCATTTTTACACATGGATTTTACCTGATAGGCTGACTCGGAATTATATTGACGATATCTGTGGAAAAAATCCTTGGTGAAGGTCATTCATTATTGGTAGTCAAGACTAGGCCAGAGGCCGACTGTGGTTCGGATAATAAATAACTTACATGCAAGTTCAAACTGAGACCAAAGAAAATAAGTCCACAGTAACCAAATACGATTTCTGATCAATTCCATCTGAATTTTTAATCTATACAAAAGGCTATTGTTCTTGCTATGTTTCCAGTCCACTTCACTAATAGCAAGCAAGGTTTTGTCATCTGCATAATGCAGATCTGAATGCAGGCTACTTATCCTTGGATCCTTATGCCACATTATTATTCACACACTATAGCTTCACAAATTACTTGGTCAACACATAGATTGATCAGGTATAAAAGGAACATGGAAAATGGTTGACCCTCGAGGACATTATGCTGAGTGAAATATCTCAGTCACAAAAGGACAAACATTGCATAGTGCCACTGCTGTAGAATGGGACTGACATCAGGGTTGGGGTAAGAATGAGAAACTGGATAAATTATGTATACTGCATTGAAAAGGATGAGGGAGAGAACAGTTTAAACGCAATATATTATAGGGTATTATGATTATCGTAAGATTCCGGAATGAGGGTTGTGGAGTGGAGTATATTCAAGGTGGGATTGGTGGTGTGTGAGGGGATTGTATACCAATGAAGGAATTTTTCTTTTACTTTTCAAAAAGAAGAGCAAACTGGGGGTGGGGAGTGGGCAGGGAGAAATGTGCAACAGTGAAAGAATGGAAATCCAAAATCTCTGTAAATGTTCATTATAATTAATCAAAGAAATTTAAAATAAATAAAAAGAAAGAAATCAACAGATTTAATGGGTTAAGTTTATCTGCTGCATCGTTGCCCCTTTGCCCCTCTTAAAGGGCTGAAGAGAAAAAACATCACTCTGAAGGCCAATATTATGAATGATTCAACCCATGATATTTTTTATTCTGATCATATACCTATGAAAGTTGGACTATGAATTCATTGACTGAGAAGGCATTCAACTGTGTGAAAGAAAAAAAAAATCAATGCTTTGAATTGTGAAATTGGAGAATACAGACTGCTAGAAGAATGAATAAATTTGTCTTGGAAGAAGTTTCTTTCTTTTTTTTTTATCTGAAATATTTTTATTAAAAAAACCAAACAAAAAACAAAACAAACATAGCATTTTCCCAAGGCAAGTAGATTTAGAAATTTTAGAATAGTAATTAACCAGAATGTACGAAACACTGATCTTTTCATAATTTTGCAAAACTGTCTTTGACTTTCATAATGTTTCACATTAACTCATCTATCTAATCCCACCATCTTTTTAAAATACATACGAATCTTTTAATGTGGCAAATAACAGAATAAAGTCTTCATTTTTGAGGGTTCAAACCTAATAAAAAGGAACAACCAAGTCTGAGCCTGAGAGAAATTTGGTATGTTGTGTATTATCGAGTTTTAACCAACCCAGAGCTGACCCTCCAGGTTTTCAGTCCACCGCATGGGAAGAAAATACCCATGTTTCTCCCTTAGAGAAGCTGGTGGACTCAAACTGCATGCCTTTATATTGGCAGCACACCTCCTTACCATTAGGACACCAGACTCTACTGACACAGTAAGGTCCTATTAGATTAGTCCCAGGGCCAAATAAATTCTCAAGCAATTAAGTCTCCAAATTATAAGAATGAAACATTTTTAAATGCAATGATTGTAAATAATGGGGCACAGAAAGTGTAGCATCATCAAATATGTGAATTTACTATAATCTTTTTTTTTAAAAAAGGTAAAATGTAATGATTTAACTAAATTATAAAATTTGAGAAAGGTCAGCACATCTGGTTACGTGAACATGCTTCTTGGGAAATATGTTAGAAAAACTCTAATTATGAATAATTAACATTGTCTCATTTCTAAAATCACATGAAAAATTCTACTTTGCTTTTCAGTAATTCTGATACTGGGCATATATTACTGTCCTTTCACTAACAAATACACACAGAAAATGGACTTAAATACGCAGAATCAATTTTTTTCATAAGCTAAATAATCTGAGATGTGAAGATTTTGTTTGAGCATACAGTACTGCAATGGTGGCTACATAAAATAGAAAACTTTGAGAGGAAGCTCAATAATCAGCAATAATCAGAGGCTGTATTGCATTTAAAGATTTAACACTGGCTATATACAGAAGGGAAAGCACTTCAATTAAAAATACTTCACATGTTCCCAAGAGTGCTCCTTCAAAGCAAGGATGGTGAAACTCAATCTCACGCACTTTGAGCATGTAGAGAGGTGAGATCAGCCCTTAAAGAAAGAAGTCATGTTTGATAAAAGTAAGATGTCAATGAAAAAGAGGAAAACTTTTAGCAAGATAGACTGACACTTCGATTTAAACAATGGGTTCAAACATGTCAATGATTGTGAGAATGGTGTAGAACTGTGTAATTTTGCAGTTGTACAGAGCCTCTATGAGTTGGCACTGCCTCTGTGGCATCTAACAACAACAGCAGGATGGCTCAGTAAACTGGTACTTGTCAGAGAGTCCTGATTTTGGTTCTTTCCCAAGGACACCTTTAGGCCCTCCCTGGAGAAAGGCAGCAGTTCTGGTCCTGGAGAGGTATTATGTGTTATTTCTCATATAGTAAACTATCAGGCTCGGGGGGAGGGGGGGGAAGAAGAAAAAGAAACATGGGTAGATGTAGTAGTAGATGTAATGTTCAGATGAGAAGCCACTGAAATTTACACAGAAGTAGCTATAAAAACCATTAATGATCAAATCATAGAATGTACCAAGTGTAAATATACGAAAACTGAAAGTAGAAAAAAACACATTAGAACACGTAAATATGATGAACTGGCCCGAGCCGCTTGGAGTCAGACAAAGATATGATATACTAGGCTGGGAATGAACACCTGAGGAAGATAGCTGTTGCATTCATAGTTTAAAAGACAGTTTCAAGATCTATCCTAAGCAATGATACAGTATCTGTATGTATGCTATGCAGACCTGTTAATATAAATTGACTGCAGTCAGTAATTAAAAACAATGAAGTGTTAATACATCTTAGAGCATGGATGAACCTGGAAATATTATGCTAATTGAAAGTTGATTAGCTGACTCCATCAAGTAAGGGGAGGACTGGGAAGGAGTGATGAATGGTGGCTACTATTACACAGGGCTTGTTTTGGAATAACGAGTTTGGTAGGACAACTCTGGATTGTAGTAATATCCATTGAGTTGTGTACTTTAAGTAGATTAACTCTTTGGTCCATGAATTAGACTTCAATAAAGCACACCAGATTAAAGTGGACTGCTATATATAGATACGCTGTTGTTGTGTATCATTAGGTAGGGACTGATGATAGGTAATCCCCCAGCAGATTTTCAGAAGTAGCCCATCTCATGGAAGGAGAGTGTCCATCTTTCTCCCTCATTGCAGCTGGTGAATTGAAACTGTGTGCCTTTGAGATTGCACAGGTTCTTACCCAGAGCTCCCTATATATAGATACAGACATGGATATAAACAGCGATCAATCTAAAGGTAGATATTGGTATAAATATTATTTTAAGCAACCTCCAAAATAAAATACCACTTAAAGTAGGAAAATATTATTGAATTTTATGACACATTAAAATGATCACCTTCAAGTATAATTAAAAATGGATTGTTAAAATCTTGTTTTATAAGCAATAAGAATTACATTCCCCATGGGCTATATAGATTTTAAATATAATTTTGCAAATAAATATAATTTTAAAATTAAACACAAAAGAGAGTCATAACCAGAAATGGAGCTTTATATAGACACATGCATTCACTGATACACACACTGATTTTAGAAGGTGAGTTCAATAAAGATTTGTAAAATATACTATGAGGAGGTCCATAAAATATCTCTGGAGAAGGGACTTGATGAAAGAAATATGTTATCAGATTTAGATGTGTATGATTGAGGTGAAAAAGAATCCTAAGATGATATTCTTGTTTGGTGCTGCTATGTAGAGTATGGCTTAGAGCAACCCTATGAACAATAGATCTGAACCCTGGCCTATCCTGTTCCATCCTCATCAGCTCTGAGACCCTTGAGTCTATTGTTGAAGTTAGTGAATCAATCCAACTTGCTGGAGTCTTCCTCTCTTTCACTAACCCTCCACTTTTCCAAGCACAATGTTCCTTTCCAAGGAATACCCTCTCCTAGCTACATACCCGAGCATGTGAAATGAAGCATCGCTTACCTTTACCTATAAAAAGCATTCTGACTACACTTCCTCTAAGACATATCTGTTTGTCTTTTTAGCATTCCCTGGGATATTCAATACAATTTTCCAACACCACAAATCAAAAATATCAGTGCTTCTTCTTTCATCCTTGTTTGTTGTCCAGCTGTCATAGACATGTGTCGTCGAGTTGCCTGTGACTCATAGCGACCCTATGTACAACAGTCCTGAACCCTGCTCTATGGTGTGCCAATCTTTTTTTTTTATTACCCTGTTCTAATTGTATTGTCTCTGACACACCTACTCCCATTACCCTAGTCATTAAATCAATTCATCTCATCAAAGGTCTTCCTCTCTTGCACTGTCCCTCCAACTCCCAAGCATGATGTCCCTCTCCAAGGACAGGTTCCTCCTTGCAACATTTCCAAAGTATATCAGATGAAGCTTCAGAATCCTGGCCTCCAAGAAGCAGCCTGGTTTCACCTTCTCTAGGATGAACCTGTTTGTTCCTTAGCAGTTCATGATATATTCAATATTTTTCTCTAGCACGACAGTTCAAAGGCATCAATTCTCTTTATATCATCTCTAGTCATTGTCCAGCCCTCTGTTGCATAGCAAGTTACTTCAAAGGTCATGGCCTGGATCAGGCACACCTTAGTCTCCAGACTGGCATCATTAGTTTTCAGTACTTTGGAGAGGTCTCTGACAGCAGATTTTCCCAATGTAATATATGTTTAATTTACTGGCTGCCGGTGCCAAGAGTGTTGATTGTAAAGCCAAGCAAACTGAAGCTGTTAATAATCTCTATCTCTTCACCATTTATCATGATGATGCCAATCAGCCCAGTGGTGAGAATCTGTTTTCTTGATATTGACCTTCAATCTATATTGAAGACTGCAGTCCTTGACTTTCTATAGGAATTGGTTCAGGTCCTCCTCAGTCTCAGCAAGCAGAGTTCTGTTATCTGCATGACGCAGGTTGCTGGTGAGTCTTTCTCCAATCCTGATGCCGTATTTCTCCTCATAGAGCCCAGCCTCTCAGAGAATCTGTTTGGCATATAGATCGAAAAGGTATGGAGATAGGACACAACCCTAGAGTAAAACATTTCCAATTTTGAACCATTATTGTGGAGAATGCCTCCTAGTCCAAGTATAGGTTTCACATAAGCATGATAGCAAGTGATATAAAAAATTATGGCCTGAATAAGGCACACATTAATCTTCAAACAGATATCATTGTTCCTCAATAATTTGGAGAGATCTCTCAAAGTGTACTTGTTCAAAGCAATATGTTTCCCGAACTCTAAACTTTAGGTATCCAAGGGTATTGATCATGAATTTAAATTAGAGAAAATTATTTACTGTTTGAATCTTTTCTCCATCTATCATGATGTTGCTTGCTGATCCAGTGGTGAGGATTTCTGTTTTCTTGATGATGAGATTCAATCCACATTGAAAGTGGCAGTCTCTAATCTTTTGCAGCAAGTGTTTCATGTCCTCTTCACTTTCAGCATGCAAGATTGTCTCATCTGCATAACACAAGTTGTATATGAGTCTTCCCCTGATCTTGATACCACATATTTATTCAGAGACCAACTTCTCAAATGATATCATCAGTTTATGGATTGAATAGTTGTGGAAAAAGGATACAATCCTGAAACACACCTTTTTTTTTTAATTAAAACCATTCAATATTCTCTTGCTCTTTTAGGACAACAACTCTTTGGTATATGTATAGTTTTGCAGGAGCATAATTAAGTATTCTGGGATTTTCATTATTTCCAGTGTTAGTCATAGTGCATTATGGTACATATAGTCAAATGCCTTTCCGTAGTCAATAAAACACAAATAGACATTCTTCTAGTATTTTCTGCTGTCAGTCAATATCCATATGTCCAAGCAATGATATCCCTGGTGGCACACTTCTTCTAAACCCAGCTTGAACTTCTGACAATTCTTTGTCAATGTACCGTCCAAGTAGTTTTATTATGGTCTTCAGCAATATTTTGTTTGTATAGCATATAGATGATACTGTTTGAGAATTTCTACATTACGTCGAATCACCTTTCTTGAGACTGGGAACATACGAATCTCTTCTTGTTGGTCAGCTAAGCAGTTTTCTTCTAAATTTCCAGGCATACATAATGATGATTGTTAAATAAATAAAGGATATAAAGGATAATGGTAAAAAAACAAATTGAATTTTGTTACATAAATGATGAAACTAAAGACCTCAAACACATTGCATTGAGTTGAAACTCTATTATAACTGACTCTACATTGGTATTCTACAAATCTCATGGAAGGATAACGCCCTCCTCTGGAGTTGCTGCTAGATTTGAACCACCAGCAAACAGCAGCTATCTTTGGGTTAGCAGCACAGCCAGCTATGGACTAGACCACCAGAATCTCCCACATGAAATTAATAATAAAGATTATCTTGACAAAAACAAAAAGATAAATCATTTGACTGAACATACATGATACATAGAAATATACAAAATATTTTAAGGAAAATAAAATTAAAGATCATATTTTTTCTTTTATTTTTTCTTTCTGAAAATGTTCTATTATTTTCATAGTCTAGTGCCTTCTAGTCACTTCTATTGCAACCTTGTTTACACAAAATGAAACACACTTGTTTTTGCACAGTCTCACAGTCTTTACTATGTTTGAACTTCCTATCGCACGCACTGAGTCATTTCATCTAATTGAAAACCTAATTCTTTTTCTAAAACAAAACCCTCTATTTTACCATTCATGACATCCTTCTCTAAGGACTGGCCTTATCTTAAAACATGTTCACTTTTCTCTTATTGCATAATACATATGCATCATCAACATCATAATTCAAAGGTATACATTTTTTCTTTTCTCTGACTTAATTATTGTCCAGATTAAATAAAAAAAAGTTATTTGAGGAAAAGTTTACAAATCATACCATATTATCACTCTATTATTGATATATATTTTATTTCATAATGCCATTTTTAATTAATGTAACTAATTAATCGCAATGCCTAATCAGCCCTTTACTGCATACTGCCTTTCCCTTCACTCGAATACTATATATTATTTATATATGTTAATGTCACTTTCTTCTCTTTTCCTTGCCATTCCTGGTATCCAATCAACAGTGGTTCTACCTCTTCCACACACTGCCAAAAGTCTCTGTGTAAACATTTCTTTAATGTACATTTGCAAGGTCATTGAAAATACCTTGACTTAGGTCAGATATATCTTTATTCTGAAGATGACATCTTTTATTTTTAACATTGTATAAAAGTTTTTTGCATTACTTTTACATAGTGTAATGTGTTGTTCGATTTTGACTACTAGGCATTAATTGTGGATCTCAGTAAAGTGGAATCTGTAAAACTGTCAATATTTTCTCCATTTATCCAGAGAAAGTAACATTCACAAAGAATTATTATCAACCAGATAGTCTCTATTAAAAACCCACAATTACCCTTTAACATGATACTTAAGTATAAAATCGTATGTTTTTTTGAAATAGTCATAAAAATAGCTCTTCAATTTATCTCCAGTTTAAAATTAATTTTTACTACCTTTTATGTTGCAGTATATTATTGTGTGGCATTTGAGAGAATGATGTATAAG
Source organism: Elephantulus edwardii (assembly GCF_000299155.1). NCBI lineage: Eukaryota > Metazoa > Chordata > Mammalia > Macroscelidea > Macroscelididae > Elephantulus > Elephantulus edwardii. Next base: position 9,941,851 of record NW_006399824.1, on the reverse strand, counting down.
TAATGCATAAGATATATTGATTAAATACTAGAGAAAATTATCTTTAGTTATGGTCTAATAGTTAAAATAGACATTAATGACAAAATACAAGCATTTTAAAAAGATTAAAAAAGTATTTGTAAATAAAACTTATATGTGATGGATTAACCTAAAACTCAGCAGTAATCATAGCTTTAAATTATTGTTGTGGTTCTTATGTGTCATCTAGCTGGAACCAACTCAGAGCTGGCCCTTCAGTGAGTTTTCAGATTCTGTTAATTGTGCAGTAGAAGATTGCCCACCTTTCTTGAACTAATAAGTCATAATAAGCCTTTGTCCTAGCAGTACAATTTCTTACTACGAGGCCACCAGAGTTCATTTAGCTCTAAATGTTTTTGTTATTGCGTACCATCAAGTCAGATCTGACTCATAGCTGACCCTCCAGGGATTTTCAGAGACAGTTAATTACACAGGAGGAGAATGTTCATCTTTCTCCCAAAAAGGAGTTGGTGGATTTGAATTGGATTGCAGTGCAGTTTCTTACCACCAAGTCACCAGATATCCCTAGCTCTAAATAGTTGTCAAATAATTATTTTATGTCATTTTAAGGAAGAAATAAATGAAAGAGGAGAAGAAATAAAATAATGAGGTGAGGTTAATTTGTTGCCAGAAAAGTACTTCATTTCTTCCTGTTTTGACTTCTGCTGTCTTGATAATCTTTCTCATGCAAATTACACTTCAGTTAAAGGATTTATATGATATTTCTCAAGTATATTATTTAATCTCCTGCCTCTGTGCCTTGAAATTCATTCTTTTCTCTATATTTACATTCTTATAAGAATGTGATGAGAAGGAAACTGTTAATACAGAAAAAGAGGGTTTGAAATTCAGATAGCATCAAAGAGAAAAGTGGAAAAATAGGAGTAACAAATTATTAATTATTTGAAAATAAGAATCTGATGAAAATCCAATCATCACTGCTGGCAAATGCCTGTATAGGACCATGAGCATGGAATAGATCTTAGACAGACTTAAAGATTAGGATGCTTAGATTCATTTCCATGTCCAAAGGATATTTTAGGGAATTGTTTTTGGAGATTTGCCTAGTATATATAAATTCAACGTATTTTGTCAATTTTAGGAGTTTTAATTTTGTCCTACATTGTTTTTCTTTGCCAACCTAGAATTTCCATTAGATTCCTGGTATGAAAATAAGGAATTGTTAAGCAAGTTCTTTACATATTTTGTTCTAAAGTAAGAAGAGATTGTGGCTCTTGTACACTAGTTCAGTGGATTTCTCTCTTCTTTGAGCCTTTGATTTCCTTGACTTGTTTCTTCTCTATATAAGAAAATTGCGATAATTATGTCTTATTACAAGGTTTCATAACTCTAGGCACAACTCAACAGACTAGCACATAAAACATTGTCTTGAGGAGCTATGTTACTATACTATTCCAATTAATTAACTTGTCACCCAATATTTATCTTTTTAATTCAGTAAACCAATCCCATGAGCTATTTGGCTATATCTAGAAGTCTATAGAACTTTATCCACTAAGAATATAGTCATTGTTATTGTTAAGTGTCTTTGAGTTGTTGGAGACTCATAGCGACCCTATGAATGGAAGTTCTCAACACTTGTGTGACTTTCATCCTTTCTCCAGGTTCATAGGGTTTCTGGAGGCAAGCTATTACAGAAGTGGATGCCACTCCTGCTCCCAAGCTTGTTTTAATTGGGGAGCTCCACCAAACGCTGTCCACCATGGGTAACCATTAACGTATTGACACATCAGTGTCACAATGTTCAGCTCCACAACAAACATAAGTTACCTCTGTACGGCAACATACATATAATCTTGCTTGCAGAAAGTGTAGAGGACTAGAATTACTTGCTGCAGAAAATAAAAATCTACAACCTTCAGTATGGATTATCTGTCAATATCAAGAAAACAGAGAGCTGGACAATGACTAAAGGCGATAGAAGAAGAATTGATACCTTTGATTTGTGGAGCCAAAGAAGAGTCTTGAACATACCATAGACCACCAAAAAAACAAATAGGTCTGTCTTGGAAAGATGAAACAAAATTCCTCTTGGAGGCTAGGATTTTGAAGCTCTATCTCACATACTTGGGCATGTGGCCAAGGGGACTGATCCTTGGAAAAGGACATCATGCTTGGAAGGGTGGAGGGACAGTGCAGGAGAGGATGACCCTGACGAGGTGAAATGACAGAGTAGCTGGGCAATTGGAGTAGTTGTGCGGGAGTTGACTAAGCTGGATCACGACAGTACAGGCTTCAGAGCTGTTGTACATAGGGTTGCTATGGGTTGCGAGTGACTTTACAGCACAACAGCACACAACAACAACAATCAAGAAAACAAAAATCGTCAACACTGGACCAGTAAGCACCATCATGATAGATGATTTAATTTCTTATGATTTAATTTTGCTTGGATACTTGAATCCACAATATCATAACAAGATTAGATAAGAAAAGAAAAGGAGTGTTGTGTTGGGAAAATGTGCTGTCTAGAACCTCTGAAAAATGCTAAAGAGCAATGATTTCAATTTAGAGACTGACGTATGCCTGTTACAAGTAACAGTAAGGGTTTGTTATGCTTATTGCTTTCTATACTTCTAAAAGTTGAACAAAGAATAAGAATGACAGAAGAAGAATTGATATTTTTTAATAATGTTGGAGAAGAACACTGAATAGCTCACAAACTGTCAAGAGAACAGATGTATCTTGGAGGAAGTACAGCTAGTGTGTTTCTTAGAGGCAAGCATTGTGAAATTTGGTCTCACGTACTTTGGGCATGCCAAGAAAGGTAGAGTGTCAGAGAAAGAGGGGGAGACAAAATAGATCAGAAAAATGACTACAGCAATGGATTCAAGGATATTGTTAGAGATGTTGAGGATTGTAAAGGATAGGGCAAGTTTCAGCTCTGTATTCATAGGGTGACTATGAATTATAGTTGGTTTAATGACACAAATTTCTCTCTCTCACACAAAACAAAACAAAACCCGGTGATGTAGTGGATTACATGTTATATTAGATTGATTCTTATGAAATGGTCATTTTAAATCAAAATAATTGAATGACAACAATATCTCAATATTCATCATAACATCATTAGTATTCATTTAATTAAGAATGCTTTTGATAATTTATTATATATGAATAACTTTAATTGGTATCATCTGTTGTTTGCTGTTTTTACCATCAAGTCAGAAATGACCCATAGCTGACCCTCCAGAGGGTTTTCAGAGGCAGTTAATCACATTGGAGGAGATTGCCCATCCTCCTGCAGAGCAGCTGGTGGTCTCAAACTGTGTGCCTTTGGGATTGAAGCACAGCTTCTTGCCACTAGGCCACTGGAGCTCATAAACAATGATAAAATTATGGCAATTATATAACTGACTGCCTTTACCTATCACCCTGCCCAATTAAGAGAGTTTATTGTCAGTTGCCCAGGCAGACATCACATATTACAACAAAATCAACAAAGATGATTTTCCTAAACAAAGGCAAACCAATTAACAATGCTTGGATATCCATTCCCGACACAGCGTAGTTGAATTTTTTTTTTTAATTTCACTTTCATTTATTTCATGATCTTTGTCAAATCAAATATATTTTCCAATCTAGTTACCCCCTAACATGAGATGCATATCACCGTTATGAATGCCAAGAGGACCATAAATAAAACTATAATTTATGTAAGTATGTACTTTAGAACAGTATACAACATGGATAGGAATGACAAATGCATGTAAACATCTTTTCACTTGGAAATAATAAAAAAGTAGGTTGAAATATATAAGATAGTGAGTCATGTAAACAAAAGAACTGCTTAGACAGAGAAATATTTATATATATTATAGATGTAATAAAATATACATTTTATCTCTATATCTATCTATTTATCATCTATCTTTCACTGCTCCACAACTTGCTTGTCTGTCAGATACTCCTCTAAATCAGAACATTCAGATTAAGACAGATGAGGAAGAAGGATTGGCCACCCACTTCTGAAATAGCAGGCCTCTGAAAACCCTATGCACAACAGAACACACGCAGATTAACAAAAAGGGCAACCTAGGTAGAACCATCAAGTATGGAAACACAAGGGAGGAGGAACAGTTGTAAGCAGACCCTAGTGATTGGAACATGGAATGTGAGAGCCATGAATGTAGGAAAATTAGAAACTGCTAAGAAAGAAATGGAACACATACATATTGACATATTAGGCATTGGAGAGATGATATGGACTGGCATGGGGCATTTTGAGTCAGATGACCATATGATATATTACTCCGAAGATGAGAAGACAAGGAAAAATGGGGTTGTCTTCATAGTAAAAAAAGTAATTTCTAGATCCATCTTGAAGTACAACATAGTGAGTGACAGGATTATATCCATATGCTTACAAGGAAGCCCAGTGAATACCACTATCATTCAGATATATGCACCAACAACCAGAGCCAAAGAAGAAGAAATAGATGATTTCTACCAACTTTTACAGTTGGAGATAGATCGAACATGCAATCAAGATGCATTGATAATAATGGGTGACTGGAATGCAAAAGTTGGAAACAGAGAAGAAGAATCAGTAGTTGGAAACACGGGCTTGGTGACAGGAATGAAGCTAGAGATAGAATGATTGACTTTTGTAAAATCGATGACTTATTCATTGCAAATATATTTTATAAGAGATAAAAACGCAGGTTATACACATGGACTTCACCTGATGGTATGCATAGGAATCAGATAGATTACATCTGTGGAAAAAACCGCTGGAGAAACTCAATATCAGCTGTGAAAACTAGGCCGGGGGCTGATTGTGGAACAGACCACCAATTACTCATATGCAAGTTCAAGCTGAAGCTGAGGAAAATTAA
>NW_006399824.1:9930728-9935056 GCF_000299155.1 Elephantulus edwardii | reverse complement strand
TGACTGGGGTAATCAGGATGGGTGTGTCAGAGGCAGTGCGGTTGGCGCAGGATAGAGCAGGGTTTAGGGCTGTTGTGCATAGGGTCGCTATGATTCGAAAACGACTCAACAGCACATAACAACAACAATATCTATCTATCTATCTATCTATCTATCTATCTATCTATCTATCTATCTATCTATCTTCTGTCTCCATACCTTTTCAATCTGTATGCAGAACAGATCATCTGAGACCCTGGGCTGTACCAGGAGGAATTTAGCATCAGAATTGGTGGAAGAGTCAACAACAACCTGTGTTATGCATATGACACAATCCTGGTTGCTGAAACTGAGGAGGACCTGAAGCGCCTGCTGCAGAAGGTCAAGAACAGCAGCCTCCTACATGATTGAAGCTCAACATCAAAAAAACAAAGATTTTCACCACTGGGCCAATTGGCAGCATCTGTATGGATGGTGAAGAGATTGAGATAGTTAACAGTTTGCTTGGCTCCACAATCAACACTCTTAGTAACACATCCAGGGAATCAAGAGACAAATTGCACTGGGAAAGACAGCTGTGAGGGACCTCTCAAGAGTACTAAAGAGCAATGATGTCAGGCTGGAGACTAAGGTGCACCTGATCCAGGCTGTAGTCTTCGCAATTACATGCTATGCATCAGAGTTGGACAGTGTAGAGGGATGACAGAAAGAGAATTGATGCCTTTTAGCTGTGGTGCTGGGGAAAAGTGTTGACTATACCATGGACTGCTAGGAGAAAAAACAGGTTTGTCCTAGAGAAGGTGAAGCTGGAATGCTCCTTGGAGTCAAGGATTCTGAAGCTTCGTCTGACATACTTTGGGCAGGTTGTAAGGAGGGACTAGTCCTTGGAGAGGGAAATATTGCTTGGCAGAGTGGAGGGGCGGCGAAGGAGAGGAAGACCTTCTATGAGATGGATTGATTCTGTGACTGGAGTGGTGTGAATAAGTGCATTTGAGATGGCTAGGTTGGCACAGGATAGAATGGCATTTAGAGCTCTTGTACATAGGGTCACTATGGGCTGCAAGCGACTCAATGGCACATAACAACACAACAACATCTCAATCATATGTTGTTAGGTGTTGTCGAGTATGACTCATAGTGAGTCTATGAACAAAAGACCTGATCCTAGTCCTCCCCTGTGCCATCCTCACACTTGCTGATACACAAGAGCCTATTGCAGTGGTCACCATGTCAATTCACTTGCCTGAGGGTCTTCCTCTCCTTTGCCAACTCTCCACCGTTACCAGTATCATGTAAATCTCCAAGGAATAGCCTCTCCTAGCAACATGTCCAAAACATGTGAAGGAAAGAGTCCTCCAACATTTTTGCCTCCAAAGAACACTCCATCTGCACCCTCTCCTAGACATATCTGTTCATCCTCTTGGCCGTCCATGGGATGTTCAGTACTCTTCTAGAACACCACAGCTCAAAGATGTCAATTCTTTTTTTTTTATAATCCTTATTTATTGTCCAAGTCTCAGAGCATAGCTAGTAATCAGAAAGACTATGGTCTGAATCAGATGCACCATAGTCCTCAAACTGACATCACTATTTAGAAATATGGAAAGATCCCTAACTGCAGATTTTCTCAATGTAATGATCTCTTTATTTCCTGAAAGCTTTTACCAGGGGTGTTAATAGTGGATCCAGACAAGAAGCTGTTAACAGTTTCAATTTCCTTTCCATCCATCATAATAGCATTGCCTATTGATCCAATGCTAAGAATCTTTGTTTTCTTGATATTGAGACATAATCCATATTGAAGGCTGCATTCCTTGTTCTTCTGTAACAAGTGTTTCAAGTCCAGTGCACCTCACATTCAGCAAGTAAAGTTGTATCATCTGAATAGTGCAGGTTATTCATGAGTCTACCTCCAACCTTGTGTCATATTCCTCTTGATAGAGTACAGCTATACTATATATACACCCCATATATACAGATCATATATACACATGATATATGCAAACCATATATATGTTGTTGTTGTTATGTGCCATTGAATAGCTTGCCACTCATAGCGACCCTATGTACAAGAGCCCTAAATGACGTTCTACTTCGCTGTCTCAAACACACTCATTCCCACCACTCCAATCACAGAATAGATCCGTCTCATAGAGGGTCTTCCTCTCCTGCGCCCTCCCTCCACTCTCCCAAACATGATGTCCCTCTCAAAGAACAAGTCCCTCCTTGCAATATGTCCAAAGTATGTCAGACAAAGTTTCAGAATCCTTTCCTCCAAGGAGCATTCAAGCTTCATTCTCTACAGGAAAAACCTGTTTGTTCTCCTAGCAGTCCATGGTGTATCCAACACTCTTCTCCAGAACCACAGCTAAAAGGCACCAATTCTCTTTCTATAATCCCTATTCACTGTCCAACTCTCTGATGCATAGCACGTAATTGCAAAGACTATAGCCCGGATCAGGTGCACCTTAGACTCCAGCCTGACATCGTTGCTCTTCAGTACTCTTAGAGGTCCCTTCCTGACTGCTGTAACCAAGAGTGTTGACTGTGGGAACCAAGTAAACTAAAACTGTTAATTATCTCAATCTCTTTACCATCCATATTGATGCTGCCAATTGGCCCAGTAGTGAGAATCTTTGTTTTCTTGATGTTAAGCTTCAATACATATTGAAGGCTACAGTCCTTGACCTTCTGCAGCAAGCATTTCTATACACACCATATATAGAGATATACACCATATATAGATACACAGCAGATATATAAATATACAAAATATATATAATATATATTATAGAACACACATATATAATATATATAATAGATAGATAGATTATTGTGTTGTTGTTATTTGCTGTCAAGTTACCTGAAACTCATAGCAACTCTATATACAACAGCTCTGAACCCTGCTCTATCCTGAGCCACCCTTATTGTTTCTGATACATCTACCCTCATTATACCAGACACTGAGTTAATCCATTTAATCCAGGATTTTCCCCTCTTGTGTTATCACTCTACCCTCCAACCATAATGTCCCTCTCCAAAAACTGGTTCCTGATTGCAGCATGCCCAAAATATATCAGACAGAGCTTTAGAATCCTTGGCTCCAAGGAGCAACCCTGCTTCACCCTTTCCAGGACAAAACTGTTCTCCTAGCAGTCTATGGTATATTCAATATTCTTCTCCAGCACCACAACTCAAAGGCATCTATTCTCCTTTTACCATCTATAGTCATTGTCTAACTTTCTGAAGCATAGCAAGTAATTGTGAAGACCATGGCTTGGTTCAGGCTCACCTTAGTCTCAAGACTAACAATGTTGCTCTTCAGTACTCTTGAGAGGTTCCTCGTAGCAGATTTTCCCAATGTAATTCATCTTTTGATTTCCTGACTGCTGGTACCAAGAGTGATGACTGGGGAGCCAAACTAACAAAAGCTGTCAACAATCTCAACCTCTTTACCATCTATCATAATGCTGCTAATGGCTCGATGCTGGAAATCTTTTTTTTTTTGCTGTTGAGCTTCAATCCATGTTGTAGGCTGCAGTTCTTTACCTTCTGTAGCAAGTGCTTTAGGTCCTCCTCAATTTTAGCAAGCAGGGTTGTGCCATCTGCATAATGCAGGGTTTTGATGAGTCTTCCTCCAATCCTGATGCCACATTTCTCATTATACAGGCAAGCCACCCTGTTGATCTGTTCTACATATAGATTAAAAAGGTATGGAGATACACATCCCTTTCCAATTTTAAACCATGTACTGTTCCCTTGCTCTGTTTTGTTGACTGCCTCCTGGTACAAGTATAGGTTTTTCATATGCATAATCAAGTGTTCTGGGATTCCCATTTTCTCAGAGTCAGCCACTCTTTATTGTGGCCCATACAGTCAAGCTCCTTTGCATAGTCAATGAAACACAGTTAGATATTCCTCTGGTACTCTCTGCTTTCAGCCAGGATCCGTCTATCATTAACTATAATATCCCTAATACCATGGTCTTTTCTAAGCCCATCCTGCACTTCTGGCATTTCTCTGTTGATGTTCTGTTCCAGTCATTTTTGGATAACTTTAAGCAGAATCCTGTTTGTGTGTGATATTGATGACATTGTTGGATAATTTTCTTATAAAATATATTGTTATGTATGTTATTATGTATGCTGTTGTTGTTTTTGTACACCATAGAATCAGAACCAACCCATAGCTGACACTCTGGCAAGTTTTCATAGGCAGTTAATAACACAGGAGGAGATTGTCTATCCTTCTGTGGAGCACCTGGTGACCTGAAACCACATGTCACTGGGATTGCAGCGCAGGTTCTTGCCATTAGATACCATATATTAGATAGCTATAGTTTATATATA
>NW_006399824.1:9923328-9930628 GCF_000299155.1 Elephantulus edwardii | reverse complement strand
AAGAACCAAGAAAAGTGTTAGCACTATGCATGCTAGAATCACTGCCCTACAAGCTGAATATCCCTTATCTTAATGACCATTGTTTTGCGGGGCCTCTAGTCATAGTCTGTTTATGTGTCAAAGACTAAATCTACATGGGGACTTCTACCTTTGAGGTTCTTGAGAACACCAATCTCTCTCCAAAATGAAGGATAACGTTTCCCTCTATCGCTGAGGGCAATAGAAGAGACTTCTGTGTTGACAAGCTCACCCACAAGACAGTCTTTGAAGGGATGGAGTAAAGACACTTTAAATAGACTGATATTATCCACCTACAAACTTCTATAGCCCAATTTAGAGAACTGCATGTGTGGTTGGTAAAGATTGTTTATTTTTTTCATTGTTTTTACCTAGATTGCAATAATAAAATCTTTCATGTCAGTTGTGTATATGTTGAGAGTGTTACTCAATTTTCAAAAGTCACAAAAGTACTCAAAATATGTTCAACAACAACTGCAATTCTCCCTGTTTAATATTTGTTCAAATGAGTCCTCCTTAATATTCCTTTCTACTCTGATCCCCCATGCTTTTATGAAATTTCTCCCAAAAAACTAGGAGGTGATTAAAAAGTCATTTCTTATTTATTTATGTAAGCATAATAAATGATTACATCTTATATATTCCATATATTTCTCTTTTCACATTTTATTTTCTTGTATGTCACTTTGGGCACATGGCCGGGAGAGATTGGTCCTTGGAAAAGGACATCATACTTGGAAGGGTGGACTGACAGTGCAGATGAGGAAGACCTCGATGAGATGGACTGATACAGTAACAGGGGAATTGGAAGTTGGTGTGTTTGATTTAATGAGACTGGCTCAGGATAGGGAAGGGTTCAGAGTTGCTGTCGCAACCCTACGTACAGAAGCTCTGAAAACTTGCCTATCCTGAGCCAGTCTCACTAAATCCAACACACCAAGCCCCAATGATACTCTTCTTTTATCTGTATTTCATCTGCTCTTAGTAAGGGATCTCTGGTGACCTAGTGACTAGAAGTTATGTTGCAATCCTGAAGGCACGTGGTTCAAGGCCATCAACTGCTCTGTGGGAGAAAGATGGACAATCTCTTCCGATATGATTAACTGTCTCTGAGAACTCACTGGAGGGGCAGCCATGAGTCGGTTCTAAGTAGATGGTAAACAACAACAGCAATACACATTAATCTTATAGAAAGTTTGAAGTGCTTTTAAAATTTGACTTTTTTCCAAGCCAATTAAAATTTACATGAAAACCCTAGTTATTCCAGAAAGCCATGCAGTACTTTTTTGCACCAAACCAAATCATTATTTTGTAAATAGCTGTTTATTTCTCCTTGGTTCTTGAATTCAATTTAGCAGTGCATTGAAAACAAACTTTTCATTTTAATTGAATAGCCACTGCCTTAGGCTGGGTTTTGTAGAGAAGCAAGCAAAATCAGTGAAGTGTTTATGTAAACGCAATGGGATTTATTCAAGGAAACTGCTCACTTTGTGGCTTCACTAAGGCTGCTGTCACCCAGTACCATAATTCATAGTGCCACTCTTGATGCATGGAGGTAGCAAATGACACTCTATGTGGTAGATGGGATGACTTGCACTGCCTGGTAAACTCCCTGCAGGGCTGAGTGCCACCAACATTATCTTGCTGCTTCCAGTCCATCCCATAGCACTCTGTAGCTCTCTCTCTCTAATTGGTCAATGGAGAGATCTTCCTCCCTTCTCAGTGGCCAGCACTATGAATGCCCCTCCCCTTCTGATGATGATGAGGCTGTAACCATCACTACAAATCGTGGGGTCTTTTATGGAATTAAGTTCTGACTATGTCAGGGGGTATAGGAACAAGCCAACCGAAACTTAGCAAATCAGGCTGCTATGGAACCTTGGCATTACGGAAGTTCTTTTTGAGTTTGTGAAAGCAGACAAATCCCTAGATCGACAGATCAGGTGACATGATCCTGTATCACAAATCACCTGCAGAACCAAGACGAAGAAGCATTTTAGAATCTTGAAGGCACTTGGTTCGAATCTACCAGATGCTCTGTGAAATAAGCATGGACAATCTCCTCCCGTGCGATTAACTGACTCTGAATACCTGCTATTCAGGTATGGTCAGCTATGGCTCGATTCCAGCTAGTACACAAAAGCAAAAACAATACCACAAGTCATGGGCCCTTGTGGCCTAGAGTGAGAACCTATACTGTAATCCCAAAGGTAAAAATTGTCGATGACCACCGGCTGTTCTGTGGGAGAAGGATGGGCAATTTCGTCCCATGTGATTAAACTGCCTCTGTAAACTCGATGGAGGGTTAACTATGAGTTAGTTCTGACTCAGTGGCAAATAACAACAACAATCCCTTAAGGTGTTAGAAAACAGAAATGTATATTCTCATAGTTTAGAAAGCTACAGGTTCAAATTGAGAGTGCTAGCTCCAGAAAGTTTCTCTCCACTGGCTCAGTTTAAAAGAAATGTCCTTAAATGCTATATGGTGCCACTGTTGTAGAATGAAGCTGGCATCGGGGTGGGGGTAAGACTGAGAAAAACTGGCTGAAATATGTTTATGGCATTGAAGTCTATGGGGGAGAGAATAGTTTAAAAGTATTATATTTTAGGGCATTATGTTTATCGTAGGAGTACGCAATGAGGGTTGCAGAGTGGATTATATTTGGGGTGGGGGGGGGGGGGGGGGGATTGTGTACCAATGAGGGAGTTTTTCTTTTGCTTTTCAAGGAGAGGAGCAAATGGGGGGGGGTGAGGGGTGAGGTAGGGTGGCGGGGAGAAGGGTGCAACAATGAATGAATGGAATTCCAAAATCTCTGTAGATGTTCATTGAAATGAAAAATAAATAAATTAAAGTAAAAAAAAAAAAGACATGTCCTTATCTCCTTTCAGAATCCACAAGCCCCAAGATTCCTTGGAAATCTTTATGTATCTTGGCATTAATCTTCCTCTGACTCTAGGAGTTCCCATACCCTTGGCTTTTCTCTCTTGGTGGTAGTATATCCTCTTACCTCTTCTCACTTGTCTTTCCTTTCATGTCTTGTATAGTAGAAGGTGATAATGACCACATGAATGGAAAGGTTTGTCTTACATTGGATCAGAATTGTGACTGACTTAAAGCTGAAACATCCCACTCTAATCTCTTTACCTTAGATCAGTACTGATCACATCAAATTACATCATGAGAATTGATTGTATATAAATATGATCAGATATAAAATCACTGTGAATCATGGCCAAGTAAAGTTAACACATTTTGGGGCAACATAGCTTAAACTAGGACAGGGAATTTTGCAAGGATATCCATATAAATTGGATATATGTCACACTCTGAAATTCTCCTTTCTGCTGATTGGCTGATCACATCAGATCACAAAATGAAAGATAATTGCATACTATTTGCCAAACCATGACTTTTGGTATAGGTAAATAGACAGATAGCTTTAATCATCAAAGCCAGAAAGGATCAAAATTCCTCTCTGTCTACAGTATCTTGCATTTTTTTGTTCTTCTCTGAGTTTATATTACACTTTCAGCAATCCCATCACATTACCAGACACTTCATTATTAATCTCTAATTATATAATAATAAGAATGTTAAAAGCCCTGATGAAATTCATCCTTGTTTTACAACAATATAAATCAAATTGTGTTTTCTCTGACCCCAGCCAAGGCCGTTGTCACCACCTCGTGCCTTTAAATACATGCCAAGTTGTCACAGGACTTTTCATTGCATATTTGCACCTCTGATTTTAGAAGTTGGCTTCATGTTTTGGCCTTTCTTTGTAATGAAATTCTGAATACATTCATTGCACATTAATCTATTTTTTTTTAGTCTCAGTAAAAAATGCAAATGTCAGTCTGTTAGCTCTCCGTGTGATGTTTGAAAAACTGTATGTCAGGAGGCCTTTCTGCACTCTGCTGCTTCCAAATTTTATGCTAATATTTCTTTTGTGAATTTCACTCCTTAGGCTGTGAACTCTTAGATTAGTTTTGGTTTCTAAAATTTCTTTTTAATTTTCTCCCCCTGTAAATCCAAATGCTGTATTACAGAAATCCACTTTTTGGAAAGCATTTTTGATACTAGGACATTTTTTTTTCTGCACAAAAAATGTCCATAGTTGTTAACTTTCTTGTACTTTCTTCACACCACTGTCAAACTTGCAATGTCAACCATTAGATATTAATAATATCCCATTAGCTAGTAGAAATATCTATGTGTTAAGCCATGCTGTTTCTTTTTTTATTAATTTTAATGAACATTTACAGAGATTTGGGATTTCCACTCATTCATTGTTGCATTTTTTGTTTCTTTTTTTTAAAAAAAGTCTTTTGTCCATACTTGCCCAATTCTGCCCTCCATTTTTGACCTACGCAACTTTAAGAACTCATAGCAAAAGAAAACACATTCTGGAATTTGGGTCTATAAACCCAGCCAAGGCTGCTTATTCCAACCTCCTGCCTTTGAACTTTTAAACTGTATTAGAAAATTAGAAAATTTTATTTTTTTTTCCTTTTCTGTTTTCTTCCAACACCTTGTTTTTAAATCTATTGTGGCAAGCTCTAAATATTTTATGAAACTGTGAAGTCCTTTAAGACATCCAATTCACCGTAATTGCCTTAGTTTTCTCTGTAGCTCTATATCATTCTTTCTCTCTGCTGTTGAGTTGCTTCTGACTCACTGGAACCCTCCAATCTTAAGGCTGTCAATCTTAACCACAGGAGAAAGTTCATCTTTCTTTCATGTAGGGACTTCAAACTGACTAGGTGACGTGCTTTAGCAGTGATATGAACTAGCCATGAAAACTCAGTCTAATCTTGCTATTGTTATGTACCATCAAGTAGGAACAAGTAATAGCTGACCCAGGAGTGAGTTTTCAGAGGAAGTTAATTGGACAGGAGGGGACTGCCTATTTTCCTCAAATGGAGTAGCTAGTGGATTTGAACCACCTCTCTTTGGGTGGGCAGAATAACACCTTACCACTAAGCTGCCAGAGTTCCTTAGTCTAATAGTGGGTGATGGCAAAATGAGTTCTGGTTATACAACGCATACATTAATTGGACTGATAACCCAAATTTTGCAATTTAAAGAGGCCAGCTACCGTTTAGGAAAATATTGGCTCTCGTGTGATGTAATATGTATGTTTTTACAAAACTGGCATTCTGCAAAATTGTCCAGTAAGAAAAACAGAGCTCATGGGAAAATGAGGGCTGGATGGGGTATTCGAACCACTGTATGGTTTAATCCAAGAACAGGAAAGACATATGAGTTTATAATCATCTAATATTTAAATTGTGCTTATAAAACATTCTTAAAGTAGCATTAAAATAACTAATATTAAACTGCTCTTGTTAGTTACCATTGAGTCAAAGTCTGACACTTTATGACATTATGGATGACATAACAAATCCCAGTCCTTTGCCACTTCATGATCATTCGGTATGTTTGATTTTATTGTCATGGTGCATTTCAAGCAATGGGACTCATCTTACAGTATTGGGAAATATCCTGTTGTAAATCACAAGATTTTTCATTTGCTAGTTTTCCTAAGTAGGTAGCTTGTCTTAGTGTATTATCTCTGCTGAAACCTGTCTCCATGAATGACCATATTAGTACTTGAAATGTCAGTGACACAATTTCTCGCACCATAGCAACACAGAGCGATCACAGTATGACAAAGTAACAAAAATGAGTGCTGGAAAATATAGGACAGACTATAGTCAAAATGCCTTTGACTAAAAAAAAAAAAAAAAGAAAATCCGTTTGTTGCAGTGGGTTGGGGGTGCCTGTTATGAAGGCAAGAGGCAAGAGATACATAACAAAGAACGCAGGGAACAGAAAGGGAGCAGAGAGGACATACGAACCTGAGCACCTTACCAAATATTGCAAACAGGAATGTGTGGAGGATGGCCATTGTGTTCAAGACTATTTCTCCACTCAACAGTTATCTGTGTTAACATGGTTAGCACTTATCTAAATAACGGAAATACTAAAGGTGAACCAATGTGACTTCTGCATTGTATTGACATTCTTCTGTGTATCAATTATGTATAAAATAACCTGTGCTACAGAAATATGATTTACAGGATATTTAATAAACAATTCTCTTCAACAAATACAACGTTTTCATGAAAATAAGTCTTAAAATTTCCTCATTACGGCACATTTTCTCACTCCGTTGAATCTATGCTTTGAAGTAGTTACCATGAGAGCTGAGGATTTATTTCAGAAGTGAGCAATAGATCGGAAGTCTTCTTCAGGAAGAGTTACATATGGCCACTTGGAAAGTAAGATACAGCAATTATTTAAAGTGTAGTCCCTGAATTATTTAGGATTATTTCATTATATCTGCTAATTATTTTATGTATTATACAAATCACTATTCTGGGAATCTTTATATTTATTTTGCTGTTTCCAAGAAGAGAAGTATTAATGTGTCTGATATCCTAATTGGTTCATGTTTTCTAAGATTGTTTTTCTCCTTGTAACGCTTCTGAGCCCATTTCATTTATCACTGGCTTATAAACAAGTTGAGGAGATAGGATGAACATCTGCATCATGGTCAGAAAACTGCATAGTTGTCAGAAAATATGACAAAAGCTTACATTTGACAGCTGGGAAGCACACCTCAAGAGATTAAATTTAGGCAATGTAATTCAACAAGCACTTCTCTCATACTTACCATATGCCAGGCACCATGACAGACTCCAAAGACAAATAATAAATATGAGAGAATCTCTGCTCTAAAAAATCTCTTAAGGTAGGTAACTTAACCAAAGTTCCAGCCTTGGCCTCTTGGCTAATTGTGTACATGTACTTGGTTTTAATTCTCTTAATAAAAGAAAGCATCTTCATGATAACAGCCAGATGTTTTTATTAAAAATATAAATTTGCATGTTTGATTTTCATGTGTTTCTGGGAAAGTAGCCAGAGAGAGTGGAAGGTGTTCCAGTAAAGCGACTCGTATTACAGTCTCAGCAGGAGAAAAGTCTTCATGTGTGATTGTAGGCAATTTACATCTCATTTGGATCCATGATTTCCTTACTTGTGAAATAAGAATTTGAACCAAGATACCACTATGTTTCTTTTCTTTTTTTTCTATAATTATATTTTATTAATTTTCATAAACATTTACAGAGATTTTGGGTTTCCATTCATTCACCGCTGCACCATTCTCTCTACCCTCCTCCCAGTTTGCTCTTGTCCAAATGCCACAGTGCTTGTCAAAGCCAGTTCTGATTAATCTTCTTTGTCAGTGTGTCCTTTGCCATTCCCTATCACTCC
>NW_006399824.1:9916684-9922238 GCF_000299155.1 Elephantulus edwardii | reverse complement strand
CAAGTATTTCATAAATTCTGGATATAAGTCCCTTATCTGATATGTTATTACCGAATACTTTTTCCCAGTCAGTGGCTTCCCTTTTTACCCTACTGGAGAATTTTTGGATGTTGTTATTGTGTACTGTCAAGTCAGAATCAAGTCATAGCTGACTATTCAAAGGGTTTACAGAGGCAGTTAATCACTTGGGGAGATTGACCATCCTTCTCCAACAACAGAAAACAAATAACCACAAGTTTAGGATATGGATTTAAATATTGTAATTGTTTAACTATGATATGCTTGTTGTAATGTACAGTATTGAATTCCAGCCTTGTCAGCAGTCTATATGAAATTCAACTGGGCACTTGCAATGCACTCAAACTACAGCACAGAAGTTTAATGTCTACTAATTTTATTAAGGATAGAATTTGAATCATGGTATGGCATTTGTATGTCATGATACCAAAGGTTTTCTTAAATCTCTTTTGGAAAAGAGCAGCTTTGTCAAATATTTGAGACTGCAGGGAGAGAAACTATAAAGTGTGGAACAAGGTATATTGTATACTATAATCTCAATGGTGCAATGTGCTGTAGTTTGAGTGCATTGCAACTGCCCAGTTGAATTTCATATAGACTGCTGACAAGGCTGGAATTCAATACTGTACATTACAACAAACATATCATAGTTAAACAATTACAATATTTAAATCCATATCCTAAACTTGTGGTTATTTGTTTTCTGTTGTTGGAGAAGGGTGGTCAATCTCCCCAAGTGATTAACTGCCTCTGTAAACCCTTTGAATAGTCAGCTATGGCTTGATTCTGACTTGACAGTACACAAGAACAACAAAAAGTCATTATTAAGTAACTTTGACGGCTTAGTTTATATAAAGTTTCTCTGATAATCCAAGGACTGCTTGTCTCCAATATTTCAAAACTGCCATCGGCTTCACAGAAGAAAGATGGACTGTCTCATTCCACTGCAATTTATAGCTTCAGAAATTTGATGAAGAATCAGTATAATTTGGAACCAACTCAACAGCAATGTATTTGTTGCAAACACCATATCTATTTAAGCATTTTAATAACATCTTTGCATTAATTACAACTATTTAACCTTTTGGTGAGTTATTTGATTAAGTCTCTGTCAGGGAGGAGTGATAGGGAATGGCAAGGGACACAATGACAAAGGAGATTGATCAGAACTGGCTTTGACAAGCACTGTGGCAATTGGACAATTAAAACAGGCATGGGGGGGAAGAGGAACGAACTGGGGATGAGGGTGGAGAAAACAGTGCAACAATGAATGAATGAAAACCCAAAATCTCTGTAAATGTTCATTAAAACTAATAAAATTTAATAAAAAAAGGAAAAAACCAAACAAGAATTGTGCTGCTATTACAAAGGTATGTGACTCCAAACCAGAAGATGTTCTGCAGAAGAGATATGGGGAATCTCTTCCTGTGAGACTTATTGTCCCTGAAAATCCTCTGGAAGGTCCTCTATGAGTCAGGTCTGAGTCAATAGTACACAGAAAAATTAATAACATTCAACATATTATTCTTCAAGTTGAGAAAAATATAATAAGGCAGTCATTCTCCAAGTTGAATTGTATCCTTAAAATTAATCTAATGCTATGGGACCGCATTCAATCATTTTGACACAGAGGTGACCCACTAGACGGTTTTGGTGGTTGTAAATTTTGGGGGAAGAGATTGTCCATCCTGCTTCCCTCGGACAGTTGATGGATTCAAACAGCCAGAGAGGTGCTGTCTTTGCATTAGCAGTGCAACTCGCTATGGACTCAGTCCCTAGAACGGAAGTGTAACTTGGTCACCGTAACTCAAATTGTGAATGTTTCCACTCTTTTATATTTTTCATTGTCTTCTAGTATTTTTTTTCAATTGACAAAAAATATTTTACACAAGAGCTATGTTCTTTCACATAAGCAAAAAGATGCAAATTCATTACTTAAGAGATTATATATCTTAGTATCCAATTAAATGAGAAGAAGAGTTAATACAAAACAAAGAGAATGCAAAGTTTAAAACAATAGAATTTCAATTGTAATTATTGGACAATTCATACAAATATTTGTGCAAGCACATAATTTGTTGTTGTTTGGTACCGTCAAGTAGTGATCTCAGGAACAATGGATTTGAATCCTGTTCTATCCTTTCCTGTGTCACCCTCCTCATCTCTAATATACTTGAGTCCAAAGCTACAGTCACTGTGTCAGTTAATCTACTAAGGGTTTTTCTCTCCTTCACTGATGCTCCACCTTTCCAAGCATTATGTCTCTTTCCAAGGAATAGTAACATATCCGATGTAGGTAAGACCATGTTTTGCCATTCTTGCCTACAAAGAGCACTCTGGTTGCACTTTCTCTAAGGTATAGCTCTTTGTCCATTGCATATATTTATTATTTATTTTTAAACTGACTGAAGCATACAAATATTCACAAGATATTAGCGTAATTCTTTAAAATATGATGCTCATTAAAAAATAATTCCATGAAAATCAGTAACACACAACAATTTGTATCAGACTCTGTCTTCTAGGCTTCTCTATGCTTGTTCATATCTTTCTGTACTCTACATCTTACTTGTTTTTTTCTCTTTACCTACTCTTTATAATCACTGGTCTGTTCCACAACCATACTGCAAGGATCACGACTAATTGTGGCTAATCTTTGGAAGAATGGGAATCCCAGAGCACCTGAGTGTGCTCATCTGAAACCAATACTTAGACAAGGGGAGAGTTGTCAGAACAGAGCAAGGAAAGAAACACTGTCTGGAGTGTGTCAGGGATGCATTCTATCTCAGTCATCAGCAATTTGTGTCATGCAAATAACACAATCTAACTTGCTGAAAGTAAGAGGAACTGGAAGCACTTGCTGCACAAAATCAAGGACTACAACCTTCAATGTAGATTTCATCTCAATGTCAAGAAAACAAAAAAAAATCATCACTGGACTGATGGGTAACATCACTGTAGATAAAGAAAAGAATGAAATTGTCAGTGACTTTACCTAACCAGAATACACAATCAATATACTTGTTAATAACAATCAGGAGATCATGATCCACATTGCACTGGAAAAGTCTGCAATCAGGGACCACTCTAAATTATTGAGAAATAATGATGTTAGTTTGAGTACTAAGATACGTCTAATTGAGGTCATGAGATTTTCAATCATTTGCTATGCTGCTGATGGCTGGACAGTGAATAATAACAGAAGAAGAATTGATGTCATTGAGCTTTGGAGTTAGAGAAGAGTACTGAGTATCCCTGGACTGCCAATGGAATAAACAGGTAAGTCTTGGAGAAAGCATAGCCAGTTTTCTCCTTGAAGAAAATAACCATAGAACTTCATCTCTCATACTTTGCACATATTTCTAGGAGAAGTTATTGATTAGAGAGGGATAACATGCTTGGGATGGTTGAAGGGTGGGTGGCTTAAGAGAGGAAGACCTTCAATTAGATGGATTTACACACTGATTGCAGCAATAAGATCAAGCATGTCAGAACGTGTGAAGATGGCACAGTACAGGACAGGGTTCAGATGTCTGTTCACAGTGTTGCTATGAGTTATGTTTGACTTGACAATGTTTAACAACAACAGATCCATAATTAAGTCACGTCGTATCAGTAGTCAGGAAATTAGAAGCTATATCGCTTTGGGAAAGTTAACCATCAGGGATTTCACTAGATTATGACAGAGCAATGATGTCAGTTTGAAGATGTGCCTGATTCAGGCCCTGGTCTTTTCAATCACTTGCTGTGCATCTGAGAGCTGGATAAGGAATACACATGAAGGAAGAATTATTGATATCTTTGAGTTGTGGTGTTACAGAAGAGTAGTGGGTATCACATAGACTGACAAAATAACAAATGTTTTCGAGAAAATGCAGCCAGGGTGCTCCTTGAAGTTAAGGATGGCAAAGTTCATCTCACACATTTTGGGCATTTATCTAGGAAAGACTATTTTTTGGAAAGGGAAATTATGCTTGGAAAGTTGAAGGGTCAATGAAACAGAGGAAGATCCTCAATGATACGAATTTACACAGTGACTTCAGCAATACGCTCAAATATGGCAGAGATGATTAGAATTAGAACAGTACAAGATAAGACAGGATTCAGATCCATTGTTCACAGGGTCACTATGATTCATGCTTGACTCAGTAGCACGCAACAACTACAACTTTGTCCAGACCCCTTTCTCTCATGCATTCTATGAAATTGTTGCTAAGTCCTTTGTGTGCCTTCTTTAATGGTCTTCTCCTATTTCTGCTTAAAAAGGCTTATGTTTTGTGATTTTTTAAAGTTACAATATACCACATTAAATTTACATATTTGTGACTTTACTATCTCATTACTCCATTAAGCTTTTATAAGAAGAAATTTTGTTTTATGTCTCCAGCTGCTAAAACTATGATTGGTAGATGATACTCACAAATATTGATCATATGAATATTGAATACCAATTTTGTTTTCCATGTATATATGACTATTGGCTTTAAAAGTTTTTTCTAATTCTTCCTTGAATCAGAACAATAACTTTAGAGCTGGAATTAGTCACTCTTACATCCTCATTAAAAAAAGACACTACCTCATCAATGCCAACCCTAAAATTACAATGATTCTGGGCAATTGTAGGGACCCACAACATTTTAGCATCATATTCAACATTAGAGACAGAGCTACACAAAATGTTTTGTTGCCATCTCTAGTATGAATATCAGAGTTAGAACAAGCGGACAGCTGGAGTCACCTTCAGAATATGCTTTCACATCACCTCTTTATGTAGACTCAATACATCCATCAACACCAGAACTAGATCAAACACTAGATGCAGATATGGACCAAACCCATTACCAGCTTCTACACTAACATAAGAGAAAGAGTCAGCTACAAGTGAGTCAGAGTCAGTTCCACAAACAGCTCTAGGCATCACTTCCAGAGTTACATTAGATGTCACCTCTAACAACAAATCCATAATTTTAGTCACATCTAGAACTAACTTTGAAGATAAAATTAGCTTCAGCATCTCTAACAGATCAAATTCCCAAATTATATCCAGCATTAAAGGAACTATGGTAAGAAGTTGGGCTGCTAATTCAAAGGCAAGTGGTTAAAACTGATCCTCCGTAGAAAGACGGACAAGTTCCTTTTGTGTGGTTTTTAGCTTCTGAAAACCCTTTGGAAGGTCACTCATGAGTCACTTCCAACTCAACAGTAGAGAGAGAGAGAGAGAGACAGAATGAATTAATTTCAACTTGAATATCTAAGAAAGGCTTTCTCATGTCCCTCACTTATCTCAATGATTTATGTGCAACTGTTTTCTCATACTTTATATGATATTTATTTTACATGTATTACAATATGTTTAAAATAGATTACCCATTTTCAAGTTTATAATTTAAGTTATTAATCCACAGAAGCCAAAATATGACTTTGATTTCATACCACCTGAATTTCAGAATCATCTCAGGAACAGGCTTGAGGCCTTGAACACTAATGAGCGAAGGCCAGATGAGTTGTGGGAGGATGTCAAAGGTATCATACAGGA
>NW_006399824.1:9894973-9915202 GCF_000299155.1 Elephantulus edwardii | reverse complement strand
TTTGAGCTGTGGTGCTGGAGAAGAGTACTGAATGTAACATGGACTGCCAGGAAAACAAACAGATTCATTTTGGAGTGGATTAAACCAAGCTACTCCTTGGAGGCAAGGACTCTGGGGCTTCATCTGACTTACTTTGGACATGTTGCCAGGAGGGACTGGTCCTTGGAGAGGGACATCATGCTTGGGAGGGTGGAGGGACAGCGCAGGAGGGGAAGACCCTCTATGAGATGGATTGATTCGGTGACTGGGGTAATCGGGATGGGTGTGTCAGAGGCATTGCGGTTGGCGCAGGATAGAGCAGGGTTTAGGGCTGTTGTGCATAGGGTCGCTATGAGTCGCAAACGACTTGACGGCACATAACAACAATAACAAGTACATTCACAATGTTGTTCAACCATCAGCACCATCTAATTCCAGAAAATTATCTACTATATCAAACATATATTCTATAGTCCTTAAATAATCACTACCAAAAACTTATCAGATGGTCTGCTTTCTGTATACACTGTTGCAGTTGTTGTTGTTGTTATTAAATTCTATCAAGCCAGCTTCTATTCATAGTGACTCTACAAACACCATCTCCAATGCTGTGTCAACTTCATAGGCACTGCTGTGTGTAACAGCCATTGTGTCATTCTGTCCTGTGCTCTTTTTACCATGGTGCTATTCTTCACTAGCGTTCTCTGTTGCCATAGTAGATTGTATGCTGGGCTCTTAAATTGCCAACTGGTGATTTTAGTTCATGAGCTATTCCTCAGCAGACAAAAAGTCATCTTTCTTCTGTAAATATTTATTGTCTTGGACACCCAATGGAAGATGGTTAGGAGTTGGAATCAACTTGATGGCAATGAGTTTGGTTAATTAATATCTTTTGATCTACATTAGCAACTAGGAGGAGGTTTTTTTATCATTGTTGTGTTGTCTTGTTTTGTTTTTATTTTCAGGGACAGCCTACTCCATCAGAATGTTCAAAGTATGTGAGACAAAATCTTGCTATTTTTTTCTTCTAAGGAATATTCTAGGTACACCTCTAAGATTTATTTGTTCTTTTGGTAATGTATGTAATGTTATATTTACTCTTTTTTCCAATGTAATACAAAAGTATAAACTGTCCTTCAGTCTTTATTCAATGCTCAGTTTTTTAATGCATATGAGATGGTTGAAAATAATATGGTATATGTGCACAATAGCTCTGAACCTTGCTTGCTCTATCCTGAGTCAATTTCACTGTCTCTCATAAATCTACTTCCAATACCCAAGTTACTGTGTCAATCCATCTCATCTGGGATCTCCCTTTCCTATACTGTTCTTCTCACCTTCCAAGCATGATGTCATTATCCAAAGACTGGTCCTTTATGACAACATGCCTAAAGTATGTGAGACAGCTTAAAAAATCCTTGCCTCCAAGGAGAAACTTTTTTGTTCTCCTCTTTCTTTTTGTTCAACAATCTTTATATAAATGACACTCTTCTGGTATATATTTTCCTTTTTTTTCCTTTTCTATATCTTCAATGAACTTTTCACAGATTATTTCTGTTAAATCCTTTCCAAATCTGGTCTTTAGGAATTAATAAGCACTGCACTAAATCTATTATTGATATGGTTTATAAATTATGTTGAGATAGACTCAAAATTATATTTTAATTCTCAAAAGTTTGAGGCATTGAACACCAATAATTGAAGACAAGATCATTTCATCCATGAAAAAAGAAAAAGGTCATTACCATTACAAAAGCAGAGGAGAAAGAAAAAAATAAAATTGGATATCAGAAGACACTAAAAATTACATTGGAGCATCAAGAAGCCAAAACAAAAGGAAAACATTTTGAAATAAAAGAGCTAAAAAGAAGATTCCAAATGTCCTGCTCAAGAGAACAAGGAAAAGTGTTACAATGGAATGTGCAGAGTGCAGGAACTGGAGAATTAAAAGGGAAGAACTCGCTCTGCATTTCTCAAGCTGAGAGAAGTATAAAAACAAATTTAAGCCTCATACCACAATATTGAAATATGCTTTGGGCAATATATTGAATGGCCAAGAGCAAAGAAAGAAGATGGAAGGAATGCACAGAATCACTGTACCAGAAAGAACAGATTGATACTGAATAATTTCAGGAAGTACTATTTGAACAGGAGCCAATGATAATAAAGGAGGAAGTGGAGGCTACATTGAAAGCATGGGCCAAGCAAACAAAAAAAAATGACCCCAGGAATTTATGGGATACCAAGTGATTTGTTTCACTTGCAGCCTTCGATGTGCTCACCAGTCAATTGCCAGGAAATTTGGGGGAAAGCTGTCTGGCTAGTGGCTTGGAAGAGATTTATACTTGTTTCCATTCCCAAGAAAGGTGATCCAATGAAATGTGAAAACTATGGAAAGATAGCATTACTATCACACACGAGCAAAATACTGCTGAAGATCACTCATAAATGGCCAGAACCGTACATAAATAGGGAACTGTCAGAAGTTCAGACAGGATTTATAAGAGGCCATAGGTACCAGAGATTATCATTGCTGTTTTCAGATGTATCCTGGCTGAAAGTAAAGAATAACAGAAGATTATCTATGCTTTATTGACTATGCAGAGTCATTTCACTGTGTGAAATAACAAGTTGTGTCTGACACTGAGCAGAATGGGAGTTTTAGAGGACTTAACTGTGTTCATATGAAACCTAGACCTAGACCTAGACCAAAAGGCTGTTGTAAGATAGAGAAACTACATGGTTTGAAATTGAGAAGAAAGTGTGTCAGGGTTCTCCATACCTAATCAATATGTATACTGAGCAAATTATTGAGAAAGTTAGATTCTATGAAGAGGAGTATAGCATCAGGATCAAAGGAAGATTCATCAGTCACCTGTGTTATGCAGATGACACAATCTTGCTTGCTGAAAGTGAGGAGAACTTGAATCAATTGTTTCAGAAAATGAAAGAATGCAGGCTTTGGACAGACTGAATCTTAATGTCAATAAAGCGAAGATTATTACCACTGGACTGATAAGCAACATCATACTGGATGGGGAAGAGATTGAAACTGTCAACAGCTTCTTCTTGCTTGGATGGACAAGTAAATATCTTTAGTACTAGCAGTCAGAAAGTAATGAGACACACTGTACTGAGAAAATCTGCAGTTAGGGACCTCTTCATATTATTGAGAAGTAATGATGTCAGTTTAAGGACTGAGGTGTACCTGATTCAGGCCATGGTCATTTTGATAACTTACAATGCATCTGAGGGCTGGATAAAGAATAAGGAAGACAGAGAAAGAATTGACGCCTTTGAGCTGTGGTGTTAGAGAAGAGCACTGAACATCTCATGGATGGCTAAAGAGAATGAACATATATGTCTTAGAGAGATTGCAGTCAGAGTGCTCTTTGGAGGCAAGAATAATGAAGCTTCACCTCACATACTTTGAACATATTACTAGAAGGGGTTATTTCTTGGAGAGGGACATAATGTTGGGAAGGGTGGAGATTTGGCGAAGGACAGGACTCTCAAGCAGGTGGATCAATATGGTGAGAGCCACAATGGGCTCTTCTGTGTCAAGAAGTGTAAAAAAAAATAAATAAATAAAAATTAAAAAAAAAAGGAGTGTGAGGATGGTGCAGGATACATTAGGGTTCAGAACTTTTATTCATAGCACCACTATGAGTCATGGTCGTCTCAACAGTATCTAACAACAATGATAACACTTGTAAATTTATTCAAATTTTTGTAATTATGCTACCACTTTATTTTTACACTCTGTACATTTGTCTCTGTTTTATAGCTCTGTCCCCTAAAAAAAGGCCAGATTATGCCCCATGATAGAGCTGACATTGGTCATGTAAGGAAAGTTTTTCGGGTTGTGTTTGATGTGTGTTACTGTTCATCTCCCCCCAAAAGCTGGTGTCCTTGAGCCTTTGACCAAAGATGGAGGTCTGCTAGAGAATGTGTCTTTAAAATCCTGTAGCAGCCCTTGGGCCAAATTTATTAATTTTCAAATGAATATTCTTTAAATGACAGACACAGCAAACTATTCACTGTACTGGACAACTTGGAGTTGCTGTGATGCTGCACACTGTTCCATAATCTTGTCAAATACCATTATTGTTACCCATTATGTACAATGTCTGGATGAGCTTCCAGATTGACTCATGCTGGGAATCAGAAGTGTAGATGCCTCTGAAAACTGTACAAACTCTAAATTCTGCAAATGTACAGAAATGATGTTAGTTATAGAATAGAGTTCAGGTCTTTGTGCAAAGTTTACTCTGAATCATATTTGGCTTGATGACACTTAACCACTGCTCAATAATATTAGTGCTGTTATATCTGGAGAAACACTCTTCCACTTTTTTTTTACTCTTCCACTTTTTATATCACTTTTTATCAATGTGCTGTATGAATTATTCCGTGCTTGCTGTGAGGCTGAATCTTGTGCCAATAGGGTACCAAATACCAGAATAGTTTCCCAATGTGGACAGTGTTTGGTGGAGCTCCAGGTTGTAAAACAGGTTGGAAGCAGGAGTGGCATCTGATTCCTAAACCACATGCATCTGGAAACTCTATGAACTTGGAGAAATGACAAGAGTTATGCAAAGGCATTAGGATATTTGCTCATAGAGTCATGATGAGTCATGTTCGAATCGACAGCAATTAACAACAGTATCAATAAGCTTACCAGGCATCCACATTATTTCTAAGTTTCATATTATGTTTGAAAAAATCAGATCTCCTTAGAGAAAGTGTCTATGGAATATGCAGTACCATGATCAGGCAGGATGGAACACATACATATTTAATGAATGAATAGATAAGCCTATAATCAGACTTCTAAATGTTTGTATATCCTTGCTGTTTAAGACAAATAATTTTTTCCTCAAAGAGAAGAAAAGTGAGTTTTAAAACACAGATAACTAACATACTAAGTAAAGTTTATTATTTCAAATGATAATAACTGAGTTACACA
This sequence comes from Elephantulus edwardii, assembly GCF_000299155.1. Lineage (NCBI taxonomy): Eukaryota > Metazoa > Chordata > Mammalia > Macroscelidea > Macroscelididae > Elephantulus > Elephantulus edwardii. The sequence goes on along the minus strand of NW_006399824.1, from coordinate 9,910,254 downwards.
ATACAGTTAGCTGAACTGTTTCTTTTCTGACACTTAGACTGACCCTTTTAGTAAGAAACTTCTCTGAGACTGTTGGCAGTATAATTATAGAACAATTTTCCTTTCTTTGCATGTGTCACTTTGCAAGTTTTCTCATCTCTAATGAAATCCTCAGTCAAAGGCTGATGTATTTGCATATTGATTAGTAATGACATTATCAGGTATATCAAACCTTTTGTAAAGTATAGTATTTAAATTACCGCTGACACAAAAGAGGTCATCACAATGAAACCCTATTAAGGTGCTTTTGATTTCTTCAGTAACTAATTAGATATCATCAACTTCTCATGCAAAGGAATTCAGTATACACCTAGTAATAAAACAAAATACTGCTGCGCATTTTTACATTTTTTTTTGCTATTACTGCTATTAAATACAGTACAAAGGCATTCAAATTGACCTGATTTGTTTTCTATCTTGATTAATCATTATTGAAAATTAAAGTCCATGCTGTCAATTTCAATTAATCTTTTAACATACATTGTTAATTTTGTTGTTAGGTGCTGTCGTGTCATAGTTGACTCATAGTGACCCTATGTATGAAAGACTTGAGCGCTGTGTATAGATTTGTTAGAGGTAAGCTGTTTCGGAAATGGATGCCACTCCTGCTTCCAAGCTTGTTTTAGTCAGGAAGCTCCACCAAACACTGTCCACCATGGGTAACCATTATCACATTTGACACATCAATGTCACAGTGTTTAGCATCAGAGCAACCGCGAGTTACCTCTGTACAGCAATTCTCAGACCAGTGCTATATCACTTAGAAAAATGTTTGACAAAAAAAAAATTAGGCCAGGCCTGAGGCTGCAGGTTAAAATCACCCACCTTGGGCTTGGTAGCATAACATTCTGTCCACTAGGCCAACATAGCTCTCTCTATGTTGTCATTGTTATTGTTGTTAGGTGCCTTCAGTTTGTAGACAATTCATAGTGACAAGATGAACGAAAGACCTGAGCACTGTTCATAGAGTGACTCTTGGTTATTTTACCTTCTTACATTTTCAGTTTTAAAAATGATTTTAAATAAAATAAACAGCTAATTATAAAATGTGGCTATAAGAAGATTTTTAATCATAAGATTGTCCTTGTTGTTATTGTGTACCATTAAGTTGGAAATGACCCATAGCTGACCCTCCTGCAGGTTTACAGAACCAGTAAATAGCATAGGAAGAGATTGTCCATCCTTCTCTCATGGAGCAGATGGTGAATTCAAATCCTGTGAAAAATGTGCACTTATGCACATTTGCTGATTTTCTTAATTTAATATGTTTAAAATAATTTTACTATGTTTATACACATATGTGTGTAAATATATAATACTGCAAATTTCTAAATACAAAAAACTGAATAATGTAGGCAACATAAAAAAATACGGAAGGCATAAAGTCATTATCCTAATAAGAATTCAGGAAGTGGTATATGATTAATCAAATGGTAAAGTTATAGGAAGAAGTTTAAGTTGCACTGAAGGACTTAGAAAAAAAAGGTTCCAACAATTGATGGCATATCAATTAACATGTTTCAAGAAACAGATGCAGCCATAGACCATAGACATACTTACCTGTCTCTGTCAATGAATTTAGAAGACAGCTAATTGAGAAACTGATTGGAAGAGATCCGTATTTGTTCTCATTCCACAAAAGAGTGAGCGCCCAAAAAGTGTGGGAGTGATTGAACATTATTCACATCAAGTAAAATCTTACTAAAGTTTATGTAAGAATGGCTAGAAGAGTACATCAAAAGGGATTGCCAGAACATAAAATTGAATTCAGAGGAGGCTGTGGCAAGAAGGACATCATTATTTCATAAACCTTAGCTGAAAGCAGAGAACATCAGAAAGATGTTTACTTGGATTTTATTGATTATGAAAAGGCATTTGACTCTGTGGATCATAAAAAAAACCTTTTAGCTAGTGTTGACAAAATGAGAATTCCTAAACACTTAACTGGGAAGCAGTTGCTCAAAAAGAACATAAGAATACAACATCAGTTAAATCAGGAAAGGTATGCAAGACTTCCTTTGTCTTTTGATGAGCAATAATTTTTGAAACTAAACTATGTGAATAAGAATGGAGCAACAGGATTGGGGGAAGACTCATCAACAGTTTCCTTTATGAGGATGGCATAACTTTGTTTGCAGAAAGGGAAGATAGATGACTTAAAGCACTTTGTGTGAGAAAGATCAAAGACAGCACGTTAAATGTGGGTTACGTGTCAACATCAAGAAAACAAAAATCCTCATTATTCTATCAATAGGCACCATCATAAAAATTGAGAAAATACTAGAATTTTAATCTATTTCATTTTGCTTGAATCCGCAATGAACACTCATGGGAGCAAAAGAGGTCAAACTATCTATTGTGTAAGGAAAATCAGCTGTTTAGAATCTCTCCAAAGTGTTAGAGCAAGAAGGCAAAATAAAAAACTCTAATGAATTGATCTTGGCCATGGTATTTAAAATTATTTTATATTACACTTAAAGATTTGATAGTGAATAATAATAACAGAAAAATAGTATATTTTAATTTTAGAACTAAAGTAGAGCACTGTGTATCTCATGGACTGTCAAAAATACAAACAAGTCTATGTTAAAAGTGTTTGTTAGAAGCAAGGTTATTGAAGCTTTGTCTCACTTACTTTGGAGGGGCCAGTTCTAAGAAAAAGGCAACATGCTGGAAAAGGTGGCGTGTCAGAGAAAAAGAGAAAGCCTTTCTTCAAGACAGGTTTAAACAACAGCTCTGACAATGGGCTCAAATGTTTTGAATGTATTGAGGATTGCATGGGATATGGCAAGGGTCAAATCTATTATTCACAGTGTTGCTATAAGTCAGAGTTGACACCTAAGGAGACCTAACAACAAAATATACACACATGCACACATATATACACACATACATACATATATACATATATACATATATACACACATACATTCATTCTTGTTATGTACAGTTGAAGTGGAACCAACTTGTAACTGATCCACCAGTTGTTTTTAGAAGTAGCTCCTGTAGAGCACATGGTAAATCAAAATTGTCTGCCTTTGGATTGGCTCCTTATCACTAAGTGAATTGTTTGCCTTCTAGTCTGTCCAGTCAGAACTCTCCCATTGCTGACCCTCCAGCCAATTTTCAAAGGCAGTAATCCCACAGAAGGAGATTGACTGTCTTTCTCCTGGGAAGCATTTGTTGGATTTGAACTGTGTACTTTTAGGTTGGCAGTGCAATCTTACCACTAGGCCCCTTGACTTCCCTATACTAGAACTAAGTGTGTGTGTGTGTGTGTGTGTGTGTGTGTGTATGAGATGTTTTCTCCATTGACTTTAAAAATGCAGAAAATTGAGAAGTGGAAAGTGAAAATAAAATCCTAGTAATATAAGTCTAAGCTTTGTACACCTTTTATGCTTTACTGCGTTAGAACAAATAAGGAGAAAAACTATCAGAAAGGAATATATAATTATGTATTATATGCATGTGGTGCTGGAGAAGAGTATTGAATGTACCATGGACTGCCAAGAAAACAAACAGATTCATCCTAGAGCGGGTTAAACCAGGCTACTCCTTGGAGTCAAAGATTCTGGGGCTTCGTCTGACATACTTTGAACATGTTGCAAGGAGAGACAGGTCTTTGGAGAGAGACATCATGCTGGGTAGAGTGGAGGGACAGTGCAGGAGGGGAAACCCTCTATGAGGTGGATTGATTCAGTGACTGGGGTAATCGGGATGGGTGTGTCAGAGGGAATGCGATTGGCACAGGATAGAGCAGGGTTTAAGGCTGTTGTACATAGGGTCGCTATGAGCCGCAAATGACTCGACGGCACATAACAACAACAAGCACATTATATGCATGAGAACAATCTGGAATGAGAGGGGCATTGCAGGCTGTGCTGGGGAAGATGAGGGAATGGGGTAGAAAATGTGCAACAATGACTAAATAAAAGAAAGTCAAACTCTCTTCTAAGTCCTTATCTCCCATACATTGAGTTTGTTGTTAGGAGAAACTATTTCTTGGAAAGTTACCTCATACTTGAAAGGATGGAGGATCAGCAAAAGAGAGGAAGAACCTCAAAAACATAGAGTAATACAGTGACTGCAGCATGAAATGAAGTGCTTTGGGGATGATAAAGATGGCACAGGATAGAACAGAGTTCACATCAATTATTCATATGCAACTCAATGGTACCTAAAAACAACAACTTACACTCCATGATGAAAATAAAGATCTCTAAAGATGATTTAGAGTACCAGAGGAATATCTATCTGTGCTTCATTGGCTATGCAAAGCTTTTGACTGTGTATCAAAACAAACTGTGGCTAACTCTGAGAAGAATGGGAATCCCAGAATAATTTATTATGTTTATGCAAAACCTATACTTGAACCAAGAGGCAGTCATCAGAGCAGAGCAAGGAGGCACTACATTGTTCAAAATCAAGAAGGGAGTCCCCCAGGGATGTATTCTGTCTCCATACCTTTTCAATTTGTATGCAGAAGAGATCATCTGGGATGTTGGACTGTATGAGGAGGGATGTGGGATCAAGACTGGAGGAAGCTTCATCAACAACCTCCATTATGGAGATCACACAGCCCTGCTAGCTGAAACTGAGGAGGACCTGAAGCACTTGCTGCAGAAGGTCAAGGACTGTAGTCATCATTATGGATGGAAGCTCAACATCAAGAAAACAAAGATTCTTACCACTGGACCAATTGGCAGCATCATTATGGATGGTGAAGAATTGAGATTGTTAACAGCTTTAGTTTGCTTGGCTCCACAAACAACACTCTTGGTACCAGCAGCCATGAAATCAAGGGATGAATTGCATTGGGAAAATCAACTGTCAGGGACCTCTCCAGAGGTCCAATGACTTCATGCTGGAAACTAATGTACACCTGATCCAGGCCATAGTCTTTGAAATTGCTTGCTATATATCAGAGAGCTGGCCAATGATAGAAGGAGAATTGTTGCCTTTGAGCTGTGGTGCTGGAGAAGTGTTGGATATACCATGGACTACTAGGAGAACAAACAGGTTATTCCTGGAAAGGGTGAAACTGGGCAAAGTATGTCAGATCTTTCTGACATACTTTGGGCATTTTGCAAGGAGGGATCAGTCCTCGGAGAGGGACATCAAATTTGGGAGGGTGGAGGGACAACAAAGGATAGGAAGACCCTTGATGAGATGGATTGATTTAGTGATTGGGGAAATTGGAGTAGACATGTCAGAGACAGTGAGGTTGGCAGAGGATAGAGCAGAGGTTAGGGCTTTTGTACATAAGGTTGCTTTGAGTTGCAAGCGGCTTAATGACACATAACAATAATAACAAAATATTATTTACAGGTATAAAGCACTTATATTTAGTTATAAAATAATAAAAACTGAATGCCACAAAATCTCTCACCAACTTAACATAACAGAATTTGACTAGCACCTTAAAAGCCAGATATCTTCTATCCACTACCAATATCTCATTTGTAAAAAAAAACAAACACAACACTTACTAGATTTTGTGCTAATAACTTTTCATTTTCTCTTTCATTGTGCATGAGAACTTGCCCTATAAGTTTTATAGACACACTCACACACACACATACACACACATATATAATACTAAATCGTATTTTTTCTGTCAATTTGAATAATGGAATTTTCTCTGCTTACACTTAGATTATTGTTTATCACAAGAAATATTTTCCTTTCTCCCTAGTCTTATACATGTTGATAAGTAACCAAAACCAATCCAATGTCTTCCGGTTGATTTCTATTCATAACACCTTCAATTGAGCTTCTAAGGTTTGTTTTGGAGAATATGTAACCAAAGTGTATCTTAGAATCAACATCATAAAACTTCATTTAATATCCTATGGGCATGTTGTAAGGAGGGGTTATTTCTTGGACAATGACATCCTTTTGGAAAAAGTACAGGACTAATTAAAAAGCCCTGGTGACCTAGTCATAAATTATGCTGTACTACTGAAGGTATATGGTTTGAATTCACCAACTGCTTCGTGGAAGAAGGATGGCTAATCTCCCATTAAATTAACTGCATCTGAAAACAAACTGGAGGGTTACCTACGGGTCAGTTTCGACTCAACTGTGAACAGCATAAGAAGAAGATCTTCAACTAGATGAGTTGATGCAGTAGCTAAAAACAATGAACTCTGAGGATGTCAGAGATAATGCTGATATGAGATAGGGCAATTTTCCTATCTGTTGTTCATAAAGTTGCTATTAGTCATAGTTGCTTTGCTGACACATAAAAATAACAACTTTTTATGAGAGGCGATTGCCTCATATTTTTCTGCAAAGTTCCTGGGGGATTTGAATCATTGATTTTTCAGTTAGCATTCTAACAAATATCACATTTATGCTACCAGGACTTTTGTTAAAATGTATAACATATTTGTCAACAATGAATAGTATCTGATAATATATAGTACATAGCATGAATCCATTTTCTTGTCTGTCTATATTTGTGGCATTTTAAAGTTATTTCTATCTCAAAGATAACTTTATAATGTACATGTGCAAGAGCATGTGCATAGGATATGTGTACAGGATTATAAATACGAAGTATGTATCTTCAATTTCACTGTTACTGTTGGTTGTTACTGAGTTTACTATATATAACTCACAAGCACCCTATGAACAATAAATCAGAAATGTGCTCTATTTTTCACCATCTGCATGATCTCTAATATGCATGGACCTTTTTCTAGTCACTGTGTCAATCTATGTTGTTTAGAGAGCTTCCTCTCTTCCTATGACCCACTACCCTTATCAGCATGATGTATTTTTCCAAAGACCCCTTTTGAAAACTTGCCCAAAGTATCTGAGTTGACATATCACCACCATTCTTTACTCAAAGGTATACCTGGTTGCACTTTTCCCAAAACAGTCTTGTTTGTTCTTTTTACTGTCAGTGGAATATTTTTCTCCAACACCACAGTTCAAAGACATTGACAAGAGTCTTTGATAAGACTTGATAAGTCTTTTGTCATCTTTATTCATTGTTTAACTTTTAGAAGCACAGGAAGCAACTGAAAATACCATGGATTGGATTAGGCCCTTCCCAGTCTGTCATTATAATTTTTACCACTTTAGAGAGGTCCTTGACAGTTGATCTTTTCCAAAACTACATGTATTGATTTCTTCACTACTGCTTCCATGAGTATTGATTGTGGGTAAAAGTAAAATAAAATCACTGGTGAATTGGTTCTTTCACCATCTATCATGATTGTTTATTGGCCTAACGTTGAAGATATTTGTTTTCTGGATATTGAGGTATGATCCACATTGAAGGTTGTAGTTTATCATCCTTCTGTGGTGCTTCCAGTCTTCTTTGCTTTCTGCAAACAAGCTTGTGTCATCTGCAAAAGGTTGATTGGGTCTTTGTAAAATCACTATACCACATTTTTTTTCATATATTCTATCTTCTAAAATTGGTTATTCAGCCTACAGATTTGACGAAATATGAAGAAACAATAAGCTCTTACATACATATTTACTGATTTTAAATCAAGCCGTGTTCCCTCATTCTATTTGGACAGCTGTTTCTTGATCAATGTATAAGTCTAAATCAAAAGTAATCATTTCTCTGGCAATCTCTGTATTAACTTTAGTCAAGTTCCATATGACATTAACAATTATATGCCTTGTCATGACCTCTTCTGAATCCAGCTTGCATTTATAGCAGTTCCCTTTTAATACAATGTTCAACTCTTTTATTAATAATCTTCAATATTTTACTGCATGTGATATTTATGATGGTGGTTGATAATTTCCACATTCTGATGGATTAAACTTTTTTATAAAGAGAGCACATAAAAATATTACAAAATCTCTATTTATAAGTATTAGTGTTCATAGTACTTTGATTTTAAATTTTATTTTTGCCCTTGCATTGAAAAAGACTAACTGAGGTCAGTAAATTAAAAATCAAACTCATATTCATTAAGTCAAATTCAATTCACCCTATGCTGCTATTGCACAATTAGATTGAGTCGGTATACTTATAAGTACACTATGCAAAACAGAACGAAACACTATCAGGTCCTACACAATACTCACAATTACATCTGTGTTTGAGCTCATTTTTGCAGCCACCATATCAATTCAGCTGACTAAGTGTCATCTCCCATAGTTTGAACATGCTGGTTAGAGGTATCAAACTATGGAGAAAGCATCTATATATTGATCCAAGAAGAAAACACTGGAATTCCTTTCACTGTTATACTGAAGTAAATTGGGGTTGTTGTGATGCGGAACGCTGTGCCACTGGTGTGTTAAACACCATACTGATTATCCATGGTGGACAGTGTTTGCTAGAACTCCCAGATTGATTCAGGTTTGGAAGCATGATTGGCATCCACTTTCAATGAAACTCTGTGATAGTTAAAGAACAGGGTTCAGATCTTGTGTTCATAGGGTCACTATGAGTGATGCTCTACTTGATGGCAAACAACAGCAAAAGTAAGACAGACCACTGCTTAAAAAACAAATCAAGAAATGGTTTCTGGAAGTCATGAGGATAGTACTGAATAGAGTAAGATTTTAATCTGTTGTTCACAAGTAACTGAGTTGTAAACAACTAGATGACACATAGAAAACAGCATATGAGAATGTGTAAACTAGAGTGGAAGTAGAATAAAGTGTAAGTATAAATTTCCTCATATTTCGTAACATATTCAATCGATATTTTCTAAAATTTAAATGAACTTTTTATAAACTTCAGCTTCTCATGCTTTTTCATAATCATTTTTTAGTGAAAGTAGAGGAACTGCTTCTGGCACAATATTTCTGTGCTAAAGAATCATTATCTGAAAATCTGTTACTTTCAAATCCCTTTGTTTATCTAAATCAAACCTGATGATAGAGTAGTTAAGTAATTTGTCTGCCATAACTGCCACCCAAGCAGATATATGTACACTCATGTTTATTGTGGCTTTGCTCACAAATAAAAGGAGCAGGAAACAACCCAAGTACTCATCAACAAACGAATAGGTAGAGAAGCTGTGATATAGTCACACAATGGAATACTACGCTGTATTGAAAAACAGGAACTCATGAATTATATACAAAATGGGTGACCTTGGAGGATGTTATTCTGAGTTAAATATCTAGGTCACAAAAGGACAAATACTGCATAATGCCACTGTAATAAAGCAGAACTGACATCGGGGTTGGGGGGAGACTGAGAAAAGAGGAAATAATAATGTATACTGCATTATATACTGTAAACAGATGAGGATAGAACTGTTTAAAAGGAATATATGATTAGGTATTATTGTCAGAACAGGAGTCCAAAATGAAGGCTGCATAGTGCAGTGGACTGGGAAGGGATTGTATAACACTGAAAAAATTTTTTTTTAACTTTTCAAAGAGATGAGCAAACTGGGGAGGAGCAGTCGGTAGGGAGGAAAGTGTGAAACAGTGGAAATCCACAGTCTGTAAACTTTCAATAAAATTAATTTAAAAAAACTAAAAAGAATATCCAATTATAAAAAAAAAATTAGCCTGCTAAAGGAAGAGAAGTACGTTCAAGGCAACTGGTCACTGAAAGAAAGGTGATGTAGTTTATGTTTGTACAAATAAGCATTGTTAACTGACCCATAGCTGATCCTTCAGTGGGTTTTCAGAAGCAGTTAATCACAGGGGAGGATGTTGTCCAGGCTTCTCCCACATAGAGCACCCTAGCTTTACTTTACCTGATCCAATTCTCTTGGCAGCTTATGGGATATTCAGTTCTCTTTTCCAATACTACAACTGAAATGCAGTGATTCATCCTCTGTCATGTTTAGTCATTGTACAACTTTTAGATGCTTAGCTATTAACTGAGTAGATCGTGGTTTGGGTCACATTCACCTTAGCTGTTAAACTGATATCATTGTGCCTTAACACTTTGGAGAGGTTCCTAACAGCGTATTTTCCCAGTGCAATATATCTTTGATTACTGACAGATGATACCAAAGATGTTGATTATAGATGGAAGTAAGATGAAGTTGTTAACAACTTAATTTTTTTTCTAACTAGACAATACCTTAAAAATGTAAATTATAGTGCTTCTTTATTTTTAATGAGTTTAATAATTGTTATTAATAAATGAGCCCCTGGTGGCAAATACTCAATATCAAGGCCACTAAATGAAAAATAGGCAGTTCACCTCCACCTTGAGTCTTTGGGGGAAAAAAAAATTACGATCATTATCCAAAATATCAGACTTGGACTCTAACAAAAAAATTTCACTTTACACATGTGTTTTTTTCTATGGATTGGAATCAACTCATAAGCAAAAACCAAACAAACAAAATTATCATTTTACCCCATTTTACCTTCTATGTAACTCATATATTCTTTATAAATTGTCCAGAGTAAGCTGATAAAAATTAGCTTAAAAAACACCCTATATTCACTCATAACACTATCTCTCAGTTCTCTAGGACCTCTGGTGGCTTAATAGAAAGAAATTGTACTGCCAATCCAAAGGTATGCCGTTCAAGTCCACTACCCACTCCTTGAGAAAAAGATGGACATTCTCCTGACGTGCAATTTATTGCTTCTGAAAACCTTCTGGTAGGTTGGTTCCAATTCAATGCTCCTCAACAATAACATCAGATTTCTCAGGCTGTACACCACAACAGGAAAAGACTTCCTATTTTTCTTGTAGAGCTATCCATGAGTTTGAACCATTAGAAATGCGAAGTGTTTGGGTTAGAAGCACAATTTGCTACAAAGCGTGCCACTCAAGCTCCCTAAAATCCATGAGAAAATAATTTCCCCCCCATCTTAGCAAATACCTTCTGTCTAGTAAGGAACAAGAGTGTAGTTGTGTAAATTTTTAAGGAAACGTGGAGGTACAGTGGTTAAATAAGGTGATCTCAGTCTTTGCAATTACTTGTTAAACATCAGACAGCCAGACAATGACTAGGGATGATAGAAAGAAAAGTGATGCCTTTGAGATCTGGTGCTGGAGAAGAGTATTGGATATACTACAGACGGCCAGGAGAACAAACAGATTCATCCTAGAGAGGGTGAGATCAGAATGCTCTTTGGAGGTAAGGATTCTGAAGCTTCATCTGACATTTTTTGGACGTCTTTCAAGGAGGGACCTGTCCTTGGATAGGGACATCATGCTTGAAGGATGGAGGGAGAACACAAGAGGAAAATTCTTGATAAGATCGATTGATTCAGTAACTGGGGTAAAATGAGCGGTAGGTGTGTTCACAGACAGGAAGGTTGACACAAGAGAGAGCAGGGCTCAGAGCTGTTGTACATAGGGTCACTATGAGTCACAAGTGACTTGAGGGCATGTATCAACAACAAAAAGAACAACAACAACCATAAGATGGGTAGTTCAAATCGACTAACCACACCAAGGGAGAGATTTTTAGTCTGCTTCTATGCAAGATTAACCCAAGAAATTCTGTTTGGATATATATATATATATATGGATGTCCTGTTTCGTTTTATAGGGGTTTTTATTATTATTAAATAACTGGATTGCAAATAGAAATTTAAGAGAAAAATAAAAAAATAATTACTTTCTAAAAACTGTGGTTGTGAGGAAAAATTTTTATAAATTGAAAATTTATACTTCTTTCAAATATATTAGTTTCTGCTTCTTGCTCTGCTACTGTTTCATCTTCATAAAAATAGCTAGAATATTTGTATTGCAATAAATAAAACCAGCAAAGCCTTCACAGGTCCTATACTGGTCTCATATTATATCAACTTTATGGAAATATAATTTACATACATAAACCGAAACTATTAAGTCCAGTGAGTTTTGGCAACATTTTTTAGTATCAAGCATCAAAATAAAGATCAACAATCTTTTTTTCTTTTTTTTTATGGAACGCTTCACGAATTTGCATGTCATCCTTGCGCAGGGGCCATGCTAATCTTCTCTGTATCGTTCCAAGGAATTAACAATCTTGCTTTTATCATTTTCCTAATCACTTTTCTACTTTCCCTCCATCTCCATTGTCTTCTTTATGTAACTGTATATTTAATCTGAATTTCCTAATTTTTTTGTAAATGCAAATAATGCAGTTATCTTCATTTGTATCCAACTTTTTTTCTTCCCTCTGGATGATATTTATGAAATTCATTTACATTATTGCATATTTCAGAAGTTTGTCTTCTAATTCATAATAATATTCCATTACATGATTGTTGTTATTGTTGTATACTGTTGAGTTAGAACCAACCCATAATTGGCCTTCCAATGGGTATTCAGAGGCTATAAATCACATGTGAGGAGATTGTCCATTTCTGTCCCACAGAGCAATTAATGGACTTGAAACATGTGTTTTTGGGTTGGGAGTGCAATTCCTTACCATTAGGCCACAAGAGTTCTTATTTTATATTAATTAATAGAGATCAAGTTGGTTCTCATTTTTTGTTGTCATGAACAAAGTGCTGTAAACTTCCGAAATGGCATCCCTGGATTACTGGTAATCTGTTTAGGAAAAGTTAGGGTCTTAAAAGCCTTATCGAGCAAGCAATTTAGGAAATTTGCTGCACACACACATGTTCCCACGAGTAAGAATGGAATAGAAGGTAAATGAAACCAAGAACAGTGAATTGGGTAAGATAATATCTAATTGTTATAAAATATTGAATCGAACTAGAGAAGGAACAATAAGGTTTTAATTCCCGTCAGGAATGTAGTAGAGATGCGGATGCCCCATATTCTCACAAACACTTGGCACTGTTAGTCTTTTAATTTCACCATAGTGGTGTATTATTTCATATTGTTTTTGTTTAACTTTCCTTAAATATGTTTAGCTTCTTTCCATGTGCACATAACATTTGACTTGCTAAATGACTCCTTAAACAATGTCTCCATTTTTATTTTGTTTTATAATTCTGTTAGAATTCTTTATATAATCTGAACTGATGTTATCTGTTAGGCAGTATTTCTCTTAGTCTGTGAGTTACTTTTTATATTTTTAAAGTACTTTAAAGACCAGATTTTAACTTATGATAAAATTTAAATTTTCACCTTTCATTCATAGTTTATTACTATTTAAACTGTAAAGATTTAGATTATCATATAATTGAAAACTTTTAACTTATTAGGCATATTATACACTTGTGCTTACCTCAAGTCATACATATATAGATATATAGGTATGTTGTTGTTGTTGTTGTTATGTGCCGTCGAGTCACCTGCGACTCATAGCGACCCTATGTACAACATAGATATAGATATTCGAGATATGTAGATTATTTATATAAATATAAATATATATGTATATGCTTATATATAAACATGGGAGAGGTTGGAGGGCATTGTACTGAGTCAACTTACTCAGTCTCATCATTAGGAGAAATACTTACATAAGATCACTATTGTAAAAATAGAAAAGTAATTAGTAAGGTGTGCACAAAAGTCAAAGGAAGAAGCAAAGGAAGGCAGCCTGAGGGGGAGAAGAGGGTGAAATCACAAGATCATAGAATTTTGTAGAGACAGCTGTAGAAATTAGGTAAGATCAGTGAGAACCTGAAAAGGCTGGGTAACAGTGCCCGTAGAACAGTGGTGATTTCTTTTATAAAACACAATGCATGGGAATGATCGTATGAAATGCAATGTGAATGAAGAAATGGGTGAAATACACTATCTATAATTGTTACACAATCTAGGTGGTTTTTGTATTCAAACACTGAAAAAAATAAATACAAAATAAGGAAGATTTTTAAACAGTTCATAACATGGACAAATTTGGAAGGCAATATGCTGAGTGAAATAACTGTCACAAAAATGACAAAAACTGTGTAAGTCTATTTTTATAAAAATAGGATGGTTGTCAAGGGGATTGCAGGAAAAGCAGCAGAAGAATGGACAGTTAATGAACACTAGATTGAATAGGTGAACAGAAGGTCAATCTAAAATGAGTGGATAATCAGACAATATCTGTACTGAATTAACAATTTGGAAAAGAGGGAAAAATGACTGACTGACTGAATGAGCTAATAAAACACTAATTTCTTTGTAAACTTATAATTAGATTGTAGAAAAAACCCCACCTATTTTAACCAGGAAAACAATATAGATATTTTAATGTAGATTTATCTTTTATTAGTTAAGGTTATGATTTGATTTCAAGAAGATTTGCAGGAATTTTCTTTGTTTCACATTTAAGTGTTGTTTTTATGTGCCCTCTAGTTAACTATGGGTGGGGCAGACACCAGTAGGCAAGGTGGAAGGGACACTGGACCACTGAAGTTATTATTTAAATACTACCTCAGGGCATTAGTTTCTGGAGTTCACTCACCCTCAAAAAATCTGGATTCTGAGTTCACCAGCTGGTGTACAGGAGAAAGATGGGCAATATTCTATTTTTTTTTAAAAAAAAATATTTGTTTACTGTCTCTATAAACCTACTAGAGGGTAAGTTATGAGTCTTTTCTAGGATTAATTCTGGGGTCTATTTTGACTTAGTGGTCCATAATAACAATAGATATTTATTAAGAAGCTTGGATACATGATGCATCATAGGCTGCTAAACAAATGTTGGTAGTTCAAACCCATCAATTGCTCCATACAAAGAAAGATGGGCAGCTTCTTGTAAAAAATTAGGTCTTATTATTCCAATAGAGTTGACATGAATTGAAATTAACTCAACGATATATTACTATTATGTGCAAGAATAAGAACTATTCCTTAATCTACACACAGCCTCAAATGATGTATAAAATTGTAAAGATTAAAGAATACAAGAGTACTTGATTATGCTAATGTAGAGCCCGTATACAGACTAGAAGCAGTTTGAACAGAACAAGGATATGCACAGTGGTTGAAAATCATAAAAAGTGTGCATCTGAGGTATTGTAATATATGAAGAATGTAACATCAGAATATATGAAGAAGAATGTAACATCAGAATTGGAGGAAGGTTTAACTTGAATTATGCAGATGACATGTTTTTAATTCTATATTAATGATTGTTGTTGTTGTTGGGTACCGTAGACTCAGAACCAACCCACAGATGACCTCAAGCGGATTTTCAGAGGCAGTTAGTTGCACAGGAGGAGATTGGCCATCCTTCTCCTGTGGTGGTCTCGAACTGCATGCCTTTGGAATTGCAGTGCAGCTTCTTGCTACTAGGCCAGCAGTTGTTGTTATGTGCCATGGGGTCCCTTGTGACTCATAGCGACCCTATGTACAACAGCCCTAAACCCTGCTTTTTTCTGCGCCAATCGCACTGCCTCCAACACACCTATCCCGATTACCCCATTCACTGAATCAA
>NW_006399824.1:9890317-9894848 GCF_000299155.1 Elephantulus edwardii | reverse complement strand
GAGCAGCCTGGTTTAACTTTCTCTAGGATGAATATGTTTTCTTAGCAGTCCATGGTACTCTCAATATTCTTCTCCAGCACCACAGCCTGAAGTCATCAATTCTCCTTCTATCCTCCCTGGTCATAGTCCAACTCTCTAATGCATATTAATGATATTGTTCAATAATATAGACATTTTGTTAGATCACCTTTCTTGGGAATGGGAACAAATATGGATCTGTTCCAGTCAGTTGGCCAGGTAGCTGCCCTCCAAATTTCCTGACATAGACAGGAAATAACACATCATGGCATAACACATCCAGAACTGTTAGTTCAAACTTGTTAATTGGTATTACATGTTTCTGGGGCCTTATTTTTTCACCAGTATTTTCACTGAAGCTTGAACTTCTTCCTTTTTTATTCTCAGTGACTCCTTGTCATATACTCTCTTGCTCAATTACTTGCTATGCATCAGAGAACTGGATAATGACTAAGTATAACAGAAGAATTAATATGTTTGAGTTGTGATGCTGAAGAAGTTTATTGACCATACCATGGATTGCCAAGAGAGCAAACAAGTTTGTTCTGGAAAGGGTGAAATCAGGTTGATTCTTGGAGGAAAGGATTTATTGGCAGAAGGGGCCAGTCCGTGGATAGAGTCATCATGCTTGGAAGGGTGGAGGGACAATACAGGAAAGGAAGACATTGATGAGATGGATCAACAGGAATTGGATAATGGGAGTAGGTGTGTTGGAGACAGTGAGACTGACTTAGGACAAGGCAGGGTTCAGAGCTATTGTACAGACAGTAGCTATGAGTTGCAGGTGACTCAATGGCATGTAACAACAACAACAACAACAAATTGTTCATAGGGTATTTCCTGAAATTATCAGTACCAGTCAGTTATTTTTGGTACAGTAGCTGTATTTCTTTCATCTTCTTTTTATGCTTTCTGGATTATTCAAGATTTCCCTATCACAGTTATCATTATTGCAACTCAAAACTCCCAGAAATGATGAGAATGACATAGAATAGGACAAGTATCAGATTTGTTGATTTAAGATTTCTATGATGCATACTTGACTCAATATCACCTAAAAACAATGAAGATGTCAAAACCTTACTTGCTGAAAATGAATATTTTCCCCCTCTGTTGAGCACAGTAGTATGAGCAGGAATTGACTGGAAAGCCCGTAATAACATCAGTTCTACATCTCTAAAATTGTGCCCTAATTATTATAGCTTTCACGATCTTTTGAATCTCAGACTTATGCTTTAGTTGGCTACCCTTGTCTCTAGTGCAGTTTGCAAATTTTCTCATACAGAAGGTAGAATGATGGAAGGTTTCACTTTGGTTATATTCCTTTTCCTAGATTCATAGTTCTGTAAACTCTTGTATCTAAAATATCTGACCAGTGTTTTATGTATTTTCCCCATATTGGTCCTTGTCGTTTTATGCTCAGCGTTCATGCATGTTCATTACATTTTAAAGAGGCACACAGAGATATACCAGGTTGAGGAACTGTCATTGGAAATCAAATCCCAAACATTCATTAACTGAGTTTTTAACCTACTTGATTAGGGATCTATCAGGCTTCCCTTCTCTCCTTGTCATTATTAGCATTCAGGATGCAATAACAATTTTAATTCTCCAGTTCTATCTTACAATGTTATGTGTTTGGAGCAATAATTTCTATAAAAAGAGCAAGGACCCCATAGCATTGGTCATATCTGACCTTTCCTAACTTCACAAAGTGGAAATGTCTCCATCAACAGTATCAACAATACAATGCCAGTTCCCATGGAGTCAGACATTTTCCTCACACTCCTATAATCCTTCTACTCATCTTGACACCAATCTTATTTCTTTGCTGGGTTCAAAATCTGATGTGATAGCTCACAGACCATGAACCTTGTTCGGGGGTCAAAAGATTACACTCCAGATTAGTAACAGTATATATATAGTCAGGACAGCTTCTGAAATGTACACACAGGCACCTCAGCCTTGAGCTTCCTAGCATTAGACCAGTGTTAACAAAGTTCTCAGTCCTGCCAATATTTACTGTTCACCTTTCTGACCTTAAATTGTCAAAAAAAGTTGGACAAAGGCTCTTAGCTTAGCTCTACTTCTGTCTATGGCAGGAGTTGCAGCCAGCTCTGTCTTATATCAGGTTTCTCTGGTCCTCTGCATTGGTTATGACTGCTGCCGCTGTAGATATAGCTAGAGCAAGAATGTTTGGTCCTGAAAGATGTCTTACATTTTCTTGCTGCTACTGCTTCTCTTCTTAGCTAATGAGAAAAATTCTAATCTGTTGCTAAAGCCACTCACTTTATAGGTGAGGCTAGCCAAGATAATCAATCTTTTTGCTGATAGGCTGACATACTCTATTCTGACACTCTGTCCATCCACATGATAGAGTCAAGTTTAGTGGCTACGAAAGACATACTTGAAGATAAATCACAGTTCCTATCTATGTATCCTGTGTGTCTTGGTTAAAGATCTCAAAGTAGATTATATAATGAACTGAGCGAGTAACAGGATTTATCACATTAGCATTTAGTCTTGCTAAAAGTAAGTTCTTTCTGTATAGAGGTTACAATAAAGCTTCTGATTAATAAAGGATTGATTGTTTAACCATTTTGCATGGTCGACTTCTCACCTAGATATTATGCATGCATAGGATTCTCTTTCAAAAGAACGTTGTTGTGTCAGGACTCGTTTTATACCAGTTTCTCAAACAAGATTATAAAGCTGTACATTACACCAGAGATTTCCCATCTTTCCCATACGGAGGGAGAAATGATGGATTTGAATCACCAAAGAGGCATGGCCTTTGGGTTATCAGGATAACTCCCTATAAACTAGGTCACCAGAGCTTCTTCATGGAATTAGTCTTTGATAAATAACTAAAATGTGTGAGAATTACAACTATTTAGAATGAAATATAAGATTTTTTTGAATCCCAGCATAAACCCCATCAGTTTTATTACTGATAGTGCCATTCAACTTGTAGTGATCTATTTTATAAAAGAATAGAACTACCTCATAGAATTCTTATGACTATAATCTTTGTAAACAGGCGTATAAAAATATCTTAGTAAATATGATACTTTCACATAATTAATTATACTATTCCTTATTTAATAAGAATTTATTTGTATCTGAATTCTCTTTTTATTAGTTATTTGCTACTGCATAATAATTTAGTGCAAACTTCAATAGCTTAAAATAGCAATCATTTCTCTTCTCCTAGAGTTCCCATGGGTTAGAAATCCCAAAGCAATTTAGTGCAAACTCATGAGTTTGACTCACACTTGTAGCCAAGCTGTTGGTTGGAGTTTTTGCCCATTAAAAGATTGAGTAGAGATTTTTACTAACTAAAACCCTATCAGCCTGATTTGATTTTTCCAGTAGGAGAGAGATTCAAAAGTGAGTAGAATAATGATATAACTCCTTTGTAATCTAATCTGAAAGGCGCTATAACACATCCTCTGCCATATGTTATTAGTCATATACAACAACCCTAAGACAGTATTGGAGGGAGCCACACAAGGATAGTAGTATTAGGAGATGAAACTACAAGGGACCACACTTCTCTATTTACACTTCTACATGAAAAGTACCGAGCTAGTCCCGTTGTTTCATGTCACACTGAACAGTGCCATTATAGAAACTCAAGCTTGTTTTAATGAGTAGGAAACCAAATCTACCCTAAATTTTTAAACTGTTTTCTTTTGCTTTCAAACATAACTTAGTTAGAAATTGGTAACATCATTTTATGTGATATTTTGAATGTCATAAAATTTCAAAATAACAGTATTTTCTCTAATTGTGTAAGATATTTTGCATCTCTTGGATAATGTTTAAAAATAGTAAATACTTAGGTCTGAATGAATTAAAAGTTTTATTTTAATTAGCATTTTTTACTTATTTGGGTGCTTATTGCTGCTTATCGTCCTATAAAATAATAACTTGAACTTGTGAGAAGTATCAAAAGATTTTGTAAATGTGCTTGTTCATTTGCAAAGACCTATCTTTACCTTTCATGAAGGTGCTTTTCTCATGAAAGCAGTCCATACAGTGTCCTACAGAATTCAACTAATTTCCTCTTTCATTCCTTAAAGTGTATTGCTTTTATTCAGAAAGAGTTTTGACATTTCCTATTAAATGTAACCCTTGTGATGGTCTAATTCATTATGGTTTGTCTTGCTAACCAAAATACCAAGGATTAAAGTTCACCAGCTCCACAGGAGAAAGATGCTGGAAAGATTTAGAACCTCTCAAAACCAGGCAAAGGTGACGACAGTGTAGATTTTTTTTTAAATTTTTTTTTTTACAGTGTAGAACATTTAATTGTGCTAATACGAAACCTATACTTGGACCAAGAGGCAGTAGTCAGAACAGAGCAGGGTAACACTGCATAGTTCAAAATTGGGAAGGGTGTACGGCAGGAATGCATCCTGTCTCCATAGCTTTTCAACATGTATGCAGAGCAGATTATCCGAGAGGCTGGGCTCTATGAGGAGAATTGTGGCATCAGGATTGGTGGAAG